>NC_056732.1:1433577959-1433795459 GCF_019279795.1 Protopterus annectens | reverse complement strand
TGGAGGGAATGTTTATTAACACTACCTGACTGTTTCTACACATATTCACAGATTCCTAGTTGGAATTATACACATACCTCTCAACCTCTTCATGTAAAACATTTGGACAAAGCTTGACAAAATGGGGGTACAAATAGGAACATATTTTACATATTGCTCTTATAAACTTAGAAAGTTGCTAGAGTAACAGTATTTGTTTTAATATACATTTTCTGAAGGATTTGAAGTCTGAAACTCAAACGTACGTCATTATTTAGTGACTTCAGTCCTGAGATAATCACAGTGATTTGCCAGGATAAAAAGTGGAACAGGCCAAAAATATGAGCCAAAAATCTGGACATTCTATGATAATCTGTACACTTGAGAGGTATGATTATGCCTACATCTTATTTCCAATCCCGGGATTTTAACCATGGCTAGGTCTGCTAAAAATTCAACAATTTGCATTTCATCAGAGTGAGTTATTGAGAAACAGCTGTTTTTTCCTTCAGTGTTATCTGTCTAAGTCTCTCTTAGTTGTACAATCTGACCTTGTAATTACAACATTCTTATACAGACATTCCTAGACATATTTTTTATGTAGCACAGTGTGAGAAACAGTGGTTAACACATCAGTACTATTCGGATATCAGATCTTGGTGAATGCAACATGTGAGGCCATACAATACCAGAGTAAACACAACCAGTCTGGGATTTAGAACTTTATTGCCAGGCAGTTACACTTTTATTTAAATATGACCTATATGGGACTATTAATGCCCTATTGCCTGGTTTATTCAGTGCAAACCATACACATTTTTATACTGCTAGGTGACATTTTACTCCTTTATATTTATTTGGTATGACTACTACAAGCAAGATTGTTACTCACCAGCCTCGCGGCACAGCCTTTGCAACTTGATGGCATGAGCTTCCTGGTTAACAGCCTGCTCAGCTGCAGCTGTAATGAAAATACAGAAACATTTATGCATACCTATCCATCACATACACAAGCTGGACTTTGGTAAACAGTTATTGCTATGAATGCTTACATACTGCTGGGACATCTCCCCTCTGTCTTGATTCTTGGAGCCACTGTTCCAAGACCTCCCTCTGCCTTCGTTTCAAGTCAGCATAGTGGTGCCGGACCTGCTCACCAGTCCGAGGGATACCAGTGACACTGGTGAGATCCCAGGTGAGACTTTCCCAGGCTTCTGCTTTATATTGGCAGTCCTGGTACTGGTCCTGCAGCAGTCTCATGTCATTTTTTTACCAGGAGTCCTACCATGACCTTGGACTCCTGTATGCCCCAGCTCTGCACTCAAAAGTGCATGCCCTCTCCAACACCTGCAATACTACCTACAGTGGAGAGCTACAACCGGTTATGAGCTGTATTCCCACCTGCAAGGTTTAAATACGGCCAATTTCCCACACTTTGCTATGATTGGATGGTTTTGAATATGCTGAACTAAGCTAAGCTACGGGCAAACCTGCTTAGCTAAGGTTGGCAGTGCTTAAAGGGGCAGGTTCAGCATTGCTTACCAATGGGCAGATCCACTTAGCTGGGCAATTCATTGCTTAGTATTCATATGTACACAGTCTTACACCTGGTCAGCATAGCTGTGCAATGCTTAGCATTGCTTATGATTCATTATATTGGTCTACCACCTGTATGGAATTGATTCATCATTCATTACATAATATAGATGTATTTACCTTCCCTGACATCCCCCAATGTGATGTAATTAATTTATTCATGTGTGACTATACTGTAATGGGCACATGTGTTTATATGGGGGTTTCTCTACTTTATTACAGTGACACCTCACATCTGGGCCTAATACACTACTCTTGTTGAGAAAAATAAGTTACTTCTTACATAAATATACAAAAAATTAAAATTGCAATGTTTACACATACAAATGGCTTTGGTGAGGCTCAAATCATGAATGACTACATGCAAGGCATACACTCTAACTGCCACACTATTGCACTTATGCTTATGTTGGATGTCTACTGCTTTTTAAGTTATCCTGCCATTTTAGCTGGGCTAAGCGTAGCTAAGCAATGGGCACACCCGTACAGCTACCCTTAAACTTTATTGTATATGTAAAAAAATATGTATTTGTTGTGTTTTTTAATTTGTACCCTTCAGAATATCCATGCTAATGCTGAACTTATTCTATGAACGTTCTGACTTTGTAGGGACGATTATCCCTTATGGCTTTGTCCAGATTCCTTACTCTGATGGGTTGGGAGGTGTGTGCTATGTGCTTATGCTAAACCTGTCATTCTATCAAGTTTATGGCTTGGTAGGGACGATTGTTCCTTAGGACTTTGTCCACATTTCTTACTCTGACAGGTTGGGGGTGTTAAGAGCATTCTTGCTCGTTTTAAATTGCTAAACGGCAATTTTGGAGTGCAGGGGTGTGTGTATTGTGAGAACTCTGCTCTCAGACACACCCCCTGCACTCATACACAGAACCATGTCTGTTTTACAGCACAGCAGCATGCCTTCATGAATATGCTGCCGTGCTGTACAGGAATGGTTCCTTTCGTGCAGGAATAAGCTTTTCCTGCACGGAAGCTTGCTGAATCCCAGGGAAGGATTTTTCCTGCAGTGATCTAGAACATATACAACTCTAGGAAATGCCTTTATATGGAATAACATCACAGTCAGACAAGAAAAAGAATACAAAACCTGCAGGCATGCAAATCAATTTCCTCACATAACATTATGCTATGTCAGCTCTTTCAAAAGAACAGTGAACATTGTTACATGTTACATTAAATGTAAAAACTAATTTCTGGCTTATCTCACAGTTAACATGCATTTAGTGTCTTTTGAACATACCAGAAAGAAACACAAGGCTTGTTTTATTACTCAAACCAGAACTTTTGAAACTGAAACCAAATTTAGGACCGTTACAGCTGCTTGAGCCGCAGGTGCTCAAAACCCAGGAACTCAACTCCATGGGCACAAATGACTGTTTCTCTCTACACACACCTGGGCATGCATCTGCATGAATTCAAACTTTAGTTCAGGGACACAGCTGTCACAGTGGTCAGATGCCATTAAGGTCTAGTCATGAAACTGGTGAGTGGGGAAGGGAAGCAGAGATGGGATTTTAGGTTTAGGGGTGATCAGGAGTTGGCTCATACTTAAGGTTAGGGAGCAATCAGGAGTTGGGTCAGAGTTGGGGCTAGTGAGAGAAGGTGAGTTGGCTCAGAGTTGTGGTTAGGGAGCAAAGGTGTGTTGGTTCAGAGTTAGTGTTAGAAAGCAAAGGGGATTAGGGAGCAAAGGGGAGATGGCTCAGAGTTAGGGTTAGTGAGTGAATGGTTGTTTTAGGGTTAGGGTCAGGATTTTGGGAGCTATAGTTAGCTCAGTGATAGTTATAGTGCAAGGGAATTGGGGTAGTAGAAGTTGGGGCACTTGAAAATATCAGTGGGTGGCAGCAGGAAAATGTGTAGTGGGCTAATAGCACTGGAGCACTTGTAATATACCCCAAAACTCTTTTAAAATAACGCTACAGTCAGATAGAAAAAATACAAAAACTCAGTTCCAGCTCCTCTTAATTCTCATACTATTTCTGTGTCTCAGAGTAAGAAACACACATATTGCTTTCTGACCTATTCTGAAACTAATTAAATATGACTAATTTGACATAAAAATGAAACAGAAAAGCATAAGTATATGAATCAAATTTCTCACACTGCACTTTTCTCTATCATGCGAAAAGAATCTTGAACTGCGTTTCTGTTATCTTTAACCAAATTATTATCTGTAGCTGATTCCAGCTGATTCCACAATTCTTAGGTAAATTTTCCTGGGTCTTGCAGAAAGAAATGATAACCTTTTTTTTAAAGTTGTACCAGAACATTAAGAACTTAAAATATTGAAATAAAATAGTGATTCAGCCAGACAGTATAAGCAAAAAAAGCTTGTTTCCACAACCTTCTGTAATTCACAAGCAGCTAATTTCCTCAGGAACTTATAATTAAACACGAAATGTATTTCTTCCCTAATCATGGACTTTTGGAACTTAAGTAGAAAATTCTTTAGGTAACAGCAACCAGTCAGGAGAAACAATGAACTATATGTGTAGGCCTTCCCTAAAATTCTGCTTTCCTCTTACAGTAGTCAGTTTTCATCTGCTTCATGAAAAGTTTGAGTTGTCTTTTTCTTTATACCTTAAAAATCAAAGATTAGCTTCAATTCCCCCACAACTTAAAATCAGTTCATATTTCCCATCCCCCCAACCAAAAAAATATATATATAAATAAACATACATACAGGGCTTGCTCATGCCTAATATATAACCTATAATATACCAAAAAACTTAAAACAAATTTCTCTAAAATCAACCACAACAAATACAAACAGCAGTTTTCAGTTCCTTTACAAAACTACAAAGCAAATAATTTCCACAAGGCCATATATAAGGAACACAAGACTTGTCTGCCCTGAGCTGAAATTTTTGAAACTTCAAAAACATATTTTAATAAACTTGTTGTTGTCGTCTTTCGGCTTTTCCCGGTTAGGGGTCGCCACAGCGGAACTCCGGTCCGCTAATGATTGGCAGTAGATTTTGACGAACGCCGAGGTGCCAGCTCGATGTTCAACCTTCAATGAAGGCACACCCATTTACGCATGTCTTTCGAATGCCCACCCAACCGCAAGGAGGACATGCAGACTCCACACAGAAGGCACTCCCCGCACTCCAGCCGAGAATCGAACGGGAGAACCTCTTGCTGTGAGGCAACAACACTAAACTCCAACAAAAACATTACAATAAAATGGCACTGCAACCAGACACGAGAAAATCAAGATGCAAACAATGTAAGTATACAATAAAAACAAATTTTTCTCACATAGTGGTTAGTTGTGTAAACTGTCTTTGGAAAAGTTTGATTTTTTTTTTTTTTTTGCTTGTTACCTTAACTGCAAATAGTGTTTAAAATCCTCCACTCTTCATAAGTAGATAATAAACTCTAGATCAAAAAAAGAAACAGTTGATAGCAACTCACAAAGCTGTGTGAGCTTCCCCTTCATATTTGCCACGTCAGGCATTAAAATGTGAATGTCCACTCTACTGCCCAAAGCTTTGAGAGAACCACAATCAACCAATAGAGTAGTAAAAACATTTAGAGGCATTCTGGACTCCTGGGTAAGAAGGCTTTGTTTCACTGTATCCATACTGGGCCACAAAGCGATTTCTCAATGAACCTTAACCAACAAATAACAACGCAAGCATGCTGGAAAAACTGAGAACCATCAAATAAAAGCACACAACCACTTCAGGTCCATAATGTATTGAGGAATAGCTGAATTCCAAAAAGCATAACAATTTATTAAATGACAAAACATAAAATACAAAAGTATCCAGTGCTGTATTTCAGCCAATTAGTTAAGTGATTTCATTCCTAAAAGAGTTGTGCTTCATCAGAAGTTGACGAATGAAAACCTTCGTCTATTTTATATAAAATGTACCCTATATTATCATCCAGCCTTAAAGGTACATGCACATATAATAAAAAATCATCAAAACATTCAAATTAATTTATTTTTTAAAAGTTAATTAATGTATTCAATATGATAAATATAAAAAAAACACTAAGTGACTATCATTATAACAGGCTGCTCAGAATTTGAGAATGGGCAGTATGACATATTATCATTCAAGCCAGGGGGTGAGGTGGCATCAAGTTTTATTTGTCAAATAAATTCAATATACGGTAACCTATTTTTCCGCAAACCTTCTCAGGCACTGGGAATCACAGTTTCCAAAATATAAAACAAAAACTTCTCAAACCCTCACAAACAGAGCTGTGTTTAAATATGCCATTATTTTTATTCCCCATAGGAATATCATAATTATGTTCATATATCCTTTTCCTAAGTGCTCTTTCAGTCTCCCCTACATAAAAGACAGGGCAGGTGGAACATATCAGTATATGTACAAGCCCCTTATTTCTACAGTTACCTTTCTGTAGCATTATGGTGTTGGACTGTGTGTTGTCCAACTTAATACTATCCGCCACTCAAATATACCTCCACTGTGAGCAAGACCCACACTTCTTTTTACCCCTGGCATTGTCCTATTTTGACATAGTTTATTGTTTTCCAAGATGTTTTTCAAATTACTGACAATTTTGTAAATAAAATTAGGCTTACACTCCACCAAACCAAGGATTTCATCATTGTTAAAAAACTTCTTCCAGTTGTCCTCAGCTAATTTCTTGATCTTATTACTACATGTGTTGTATTTAATAACCAAGGCTTTGTTGAAATTGACATCTGTAGTGCGGTCTGCTATTTGTGACTGTGTGCCGTTAGAGAATGTCTCTGCCATTGTTGCTTCTAAAAGTGGCTTAAACTTCATTTTTCTCAGGTCAGTAATGTACTCACTAGTACTACTGTGAATTTCATATGACTATCCCCTTTCCAAAAACTTTTCTAAAAGTATAACAACCTTCAATCTTAAAGGTCTCATCATCAGATAACATGGATGGACTGTCTTCTTGCTAACTCCTTCTTTAAAGCAAACATGTATGCACCATTATAATGTAAATATAAAATACTAAAAGTAGGTTTTCTGTAGATGTAGCATTAATACTGGAAACATAAATATCCAAATAATGAATGCATTCCCTATGATGGGAATTAGTAAATTTAAAGGAAATGTGTGGTGTGATTCAAATAAGAAATAAACTGTGCAATAAAATCCAGTGGGCCACTCCACAGGACAAAATTTTCATCCAGATATCTAAAATATGCCCTACAGTATTGGAAATGTTCAGATGGAACTACAAATGCCTTTTCCCAACCCCACAAAACCAGATTTGCAAATACAGGTGCACAGGCAGTCGACATTGCAACCCCCCTTAATTTGCTGGTATTCCTCACCTTCAGAATGTATAAAGTTGTCTCTTAATTCTAGTTCCACACAACTCATCACGAAATTAATATCCTTGATGGTTAAAAAAAATCACAATCTTAAAGGGATTCATGAAAAAAGTCATTCCTTGTTGCTGAGGGATAGACGATATAAGTCCACCACATCTGTGGTTAGGAAATATAAATTCTCTCCCCACAGATCCCTGTTCAATCTGGCTAAAAAAAATTTAAAAAAGTCATATAATATGGGTAGCCTTTTGGGACTGGCTTCAAAACCCTATCAACATATACTGCAAATGGGTAGGTCTTAGAGTTCTGTACTGTGATAATAGGCCTGAAAGGGGGACTTGCAATATCCTTGTGCACATTAGGAATTTCAAATGTGGTTGGAATTAATGGTTTAGAGTTCCTGAGGAAATCATATAATCCAAGATTAATAGTGTGTGATAAACAATCCTCAAGAAATACATCCATTTTACTAAAGGCAATATTCAATGAATACATTTCTTCATCTTGTAATAAGTTGAACAGCGACTTTATGTTCATAGGTTCATAGGATGGTACTAGGCTATCGGCCCTAAGGCCTATACAAACCTAGTCATAACATTTCCCTGGCTATTTCTTCCCAGAATATTTACTTCCCTGGTCCCCTGTCTAGCAGGGCGACTGATGTGATCCCCGGGGTGAATTTCCTATCTCTCATCCAGTCGTCAAGGTAATTTTGAAGAGGGCCAAAGAGGCGCTCAGCTTGACATATATGGGCAGCCTATTCCAGAGCCTGGGGAGTCTCTGGGTCAGGAACCTATCCCTCCAGCATGTTTTGTTCATTGTGATGACCAGCTTTAGATCCCTGGGATTTCTTTAAGTGTAGCATGTCCAACAGCACTGGGTTTGACATGGCCTTGTATGTTAAGCAGAGATCGCCTCTGAGTAGGCAATATTCGACAGAGTATAGATGGAATTTTTTTAGATGGTCAGCATAGGTCATCTGCTTTAGGCCTATGATTCTTTTAGTGAGGTATTTCTGTGGCCTCTCCAGTTGTTGCAGGTGTCTTGTGAGGTACATACCAAACAAGGAGTTGTACTCTATAATGGGTCTAATGAGGGATGAGTGCAGTGGGACAATGACCTCCTTTTTTCTGGATGAAAAGCCCTTTGTGATGAGGTGTGCCACATAGAAGGATTTCCTGACTGTTGTGGCTATGTGGTTATCGAAGGTGAGACCACTGTCCACCTGTGTCCCTAAGTCCCTTATCACACTTTCGGTGTTTAGTGTACTGCCACTTATGTGACAATTCATGGGTACTTGGTTTTTCCCAAAGGGGATAACTATACATTTCTTGGCATTGAGCTTGAATCCATGGCTCTGGCACAAAGCATCTGTTTCTGTAAGGCCCTTTTGTAGAATAGCCACATTATTTGGGGATTCAGTATTGGCTCCCAGTTTGCAGTCATCTACAAACTTTGTTAGCCAGAGTCCCTTAGTGCTGGCCTGTACTTCAGAGAAGTTGATGCCAAACAAGAGCGGTCCCAGGACTGAACCCTGAGGTACTCTGCTTGCCACTTGTCTGGAGCTGGATTTTGAGTCACCTACTTTTACAGTCTGGATTCTGTCAGTAAGCCAGTTGGCAACCCATCGAGTGACATAGGGATTAATGCCCAACTTAGTTAGTTTATCTATGATTCCAGAGTGGGGGATGGTGTTGAAGGCCTTGGTGAGGTCCAGATAGGCTGTGTAGACAGCCTTACCCTCGTCCACAGCTCTGGAGACTGATTCGAAGAAGTCAATCAGGTTGAGGAGACAAGATCGTCCCTTTATGAAGCCAAACTGAGTGGGGTCAAGTGTTTGAAGGTTGCCAATGTCTTTGTTTATAAGTTCCATGATGATGCGTTCCATGGCTTTGCAGATCAGGCTCGTTAGACTGATGGGACAATAGTTCCCGGGATCCAAGGTGGATCCCTCCTTGTGGAGTGGGATAACTGTAGCTGTGCGCCATTCATTGGGCATGAAGCCTGAGGTGAAGCTATGATAAAACATGACACTTAGGTGGGGTGCCAGTTCATTTTGTAGTTCATGTAATCAGTATTGTTGAAAATAACAATTCCCACCTCATTTCTATGGTTTCATAATTAACTGTTAACCCTAATTTTATTCAAGAGGTCCATCTCTTCTTACAAAGATGGAATAGGTAAAAAAAGGTTATGTTTTCTCTTTAGTTTATATATATCCTGGATATAAGTGTTTTCAAATGCTTGAACCACAGGATATAAAGTAGGGGTAGAAATAGTTTTCTTTTTAATACTAGTGTTAACCTTTTCTGAACCGCATTTAGCATTTTTAAACATAACAGAAAGGTTTAATTTCCTGGTAACCGACTTTAACTCAACAATACAATGCACTAAATTAAAAGTTTTTGCTGGACCAAATGTAAAACCCTTTGTCTAAAAGAGAGAAAATGTCAGGTGTAATTAAAGATATTAAACCCTTTGTAACTGGTTATTATAAAGCCTAATTTTACATCCAGGTTCAGACTGGCTGTATGAAGCAATATTGCTGCAATAACAGTTTTTTCTCTCTAGCGTTTTCATATACAAGTCTGACATCTTCTCACTTAGGTAATAGATACTATGTAAGAATCTTCCCTGTCAAAGCACCAGCTGCAATCTAAGATACTTTTTTCATTTTGGGCATAACTAGTTTCTTTTCACTTATGCTACTCGTTGTATTGTTTACTTTTTGTATCATTCTCTACTATTGTACTGCTTGGCATTTTTACTGATCTTAGTGGGGATAACTGCTCTCTTACATTTTCTTCCTTGCTACTACTTCTTGATGAAAATTGTCCATTATTGTCAGTAAACAATCTCTAGACACACACATGCGCACCTATATCTGCATTCTCACATCAGTTTGCAGAGAATCACCACTGCTGCATCTGAACACTTAAGGTCACATAGGCCTGCTTCTAACCCTGATGTCCTGGTTATAACTGATTCCATCAGAAGACAACCTGAGACAATAACTACCAGACTGATTTAAGTTGAGAATTTATTGTGAGCCAGTTCTCTGATTCTGTAGGATCAGGGATGTCACAATGGCCCTCAGGATCCTTCACTATCCTAAATATGAGTATGATGTTGTTGTTGTACATCTGGAACGTAGTCACCTTAGGCATCCTACCCTGGAGGAGAGACAATGGTATACAATTGATCTATGTCTCAAAGGAAGGCAAGTTACTAGTGGTGAGCCATATTCTACCCCTTCCACCAATGATACTTAAAATCAAAGATAAAATTGCCTGAAATTATTGGCTAGTTAATTGTATTGCATTATTTGCTTTTGTTGCTTTTCATACAATGCTGAGCCAGCCCATCAAGTAAGTTCACTTTAGAGGCATGTAAGACCCCGCCTATTCCTAGCAGAGATAAGTTAAACGGCAAAGGCATAAATCTAACAGGACAAGCTAAATGTTCTTTTTCTTTTCCATGATCATAAATAAAATCTTAAGACAGGAGAATTTCCTTGAGTGAAAGATGAGTATAGAAAAAGATTATTCACAGTCACCTAGGAGTATTTTTTCCAGAACGTGGACTCTATACACTATTTACAAGTCAATGGTTTATGACCTTATTAAGGGAGAGGTAAGCAACTGAACATTCTCATTGCTCTGACATTTATTTATTTAAATTTGTTTACCGGTGTATAGCACTGATCAAATAATGATCCATTATGGGGTCTGCCCAGGTTACATCATAATGTAACAAAACAATGTACAGAATACAAATAACAGTGAGTTACATTTATGAGAAAGCATCGCAAATCTGACAACAATATATCGATAGAAAATCTAACAAACCAAATATATGCACCATTACACAAGTGAAACAGAAAAGGGAGAATAAAACTGGCACAGGAGAATTAGTAGAGATTTTACAGTAGTCGCTAAGTTAGGAAAGGTAATAGAAACCAGTAAGATGAAAGAGGGGACTAGATTATGGTGCAAAGTCAATAAAGCTTACACAGTGATTTTTTTCTGTATTCATGTCATGGCACAATGTGAACATGGGTGCAGCGTATTTTAGATTCAGTAAACTGTGTAGGGGTGTGCAAGCATGTGCATTCACGCCCACCAATGAAAAGATTTGTGGAATGCAAATTTCAGCATAAGTAGCGGAATTTTATGCTAATTAAGCAGGCCAACACTGTGGAGAGATTCAGCAACCTTACACACAACCATGTAGGCTCTGTGAACGTGTTGGAAGTGTATGTGAACATTTTCTACATACAGGAGCCTACACAGAAGCAAGGGCATACAGACATCCTGAAATATGGACAGAATGCCCATAACAAGGTAAGAAAAGGTATTTACTGACTGAGAATGTCCAGAAGGATCAGGAATATGTGTAAAAGCACTATAAATATTATAATTTTTATTTTAGCGCAAATTTGTGCAATGTGCTGCTATGCACAAAACTTTTTAAAAACAATAATACAAATGTAATTAAAAAGTTTGTTATGATATATTGTCACAGCAATTACAGTAATACCCTGCATTGTATCTTTAAATCCATGCACCCATGCTGTTGCCCAACTTACATGGCTACTATCCATGTAGTTTCCCGGCTGTCAGCATGGTTATTATGTAAATTATGTAAAAAATGAGTGGATTTATTGAATCAGAAAAAGCAGGGACCATGTGGGGCTCTACATTCTGTGTAAGCTCCTAAATGGTGTGTGTTTTCCATGGATGGGAATGCTTGAGCATTTCACAAACCTGGTAAACGGGTTCCAATAATCTCCTCTAGTCCTGTGCCGATGACTGTCAGGTGTTAGACTACAGTGCAGATAGACTTGGGTTCAAGTACAGGCAATGTTGACTTTTAATCGTACTGTGCTGGCATTGTAGTTCATACATATGAAGTGCAATTTTCGATAATTACCATATTCTGTACATATCATGACAAAAGGGATGATATAAAATGTTTTACGTGATTTGGTATCATTATGTGTAGCTATGCTCTGCTGCGTGTTTCTGCCCAGAGCACAACAATGTGTACTGCAACAGGACTTCTAAATCATGTCAATTACACCCTAAGCTGGTGAATGTCATTTAAAGCAGCTAATACCAGATGGTAGTCCTAATCAACAAATATATAAAGTATGCGTACAATCTACAGTCAGATTTTCCCTTGATACTTCAACAACATTGGAGTAAAGACTTGAAACTTTTAACTGACATAATGCTAGGGGTTGCTGCAGCTATTCTACATCTGTATGTGCTTGAGGCTGAAGTTAATGTTGCTGGTGCTGCTGACATTAGGCCTAGGCTGAGGAGGAGGAGAATGTTCAGGCCTAGGGTGAGCTACCAGGTGCTACATGAACTGGAGATTGTACAGCACTACAGTGTGGACAGGGACACATTACTCTGTGAGCTCTGCTGCCCTCAGCTCACAGCCAGATCCAACCGATGGGAACCCATCCCAGTGGAAACTAAGGTATGTGTAGCGCTTAGAATACTAGCTACAGGCAATTTTCAAAGACCAAAAAACACGTGTAATGACCAGCAAAAATAGTACCAAAATTCCAAAAAATTACTGGGAGTCCACCAATAAGAGGAACATAGATGTTTAATGAAGAAAAACCAACAGACACCACGAACAGAAATGCAGTATTAACGCTGTAATGTAATACTGAAAATAAAAAAAAATAAAATAAAAATAAAAAATTGTATTTTTATTTTATTTTCAGTATTACATTACATTCTCAAAAAATAACCTTGTAGGACACACCACGAGAACTCGAAATATTTCCAACGTTTCTTTTATTCAACAGAACAGAATAACAGGAATGAGCGCTTTCGCATGCCTCTAGCACGCTTCTTCAGATATAAATTACTATATCAAAATCCAACTGTTTTATACTCTCATCTAAATTGAACATCTTATTACATAATTAAATAATCAATTAATTAATCAATTAATCAATTAGGATGTCAAGAGATTCATAGTAAAAATGCAGTAAATAAATACATGAGTATTCAGAAAATAATCAAACTGACTCTAACTTCATAAACACTGAAACTATCACTAAAAACCGTTCCTCCTGTACAATATTAATATTAATGATGAAAACATCTGATAGTAGTGTATAATATAAAAAACTAAAAATTTTTGAAAAATTTTTTAAAATTCTATCTGTGCTGATCATTTAAAACCATTTGTATACAAAATCAGACGTAAACTTATGATGAAATCTGTCAAAGCTTAGAAAGTCTGTATTATAATCTTAAAAAAGACTGGATCAAATTCATATTTACTCCATTATTAAAAACTCATTTCGTGAAAAACAACACATTACATATATCGTATATGAAACATTAGCAAATAATGTTCACAAGTAATGTTCAAAAAACGTCATCATCACGAGTAACCATCATAAAACAATGGTCTCTGTGTATACATTTTATCTAAATACATGAGCCCATGTATTATTCAGCTCTTGGGATATGTGTGTACACATTCATCTTATTTAAATAGCAGCAAATGTTACATTGGTGTAACATTTATTGAGACCATAATATATATATAAAATAACTTCCACAAGCTGGTAAACGACTACACTATCTAAAATCACTAGATGCAAAAAGGCCTATCTATGTATAGATATCTACAATTCATAAAATGATCCACTAACCAATATAAGCGTGAAATATCGCTCATCCTGTTTGAAATGGAACATCAATCCATGTAAGTAATCATAACCAGGGAACACATCATCTTGTGTTTATCTCTTGAAGGAACTGGAAGTTAGTAAAAACAAAACTTGCTATTACCCATGCATTCAAAGTATACTGCCCCCTAGTGTTTGGAGAAGTGACAACTACTTTTAACGAAATGCGACGCTAAACGCGTCGCAACTGTAATATTGTTTTAAGGATATATAAGTATATATCCATGTACTACAATCTAACAAAAACTTGCATTATCTTGTCAAGTCTATCTAGCCTGTTTATAAGATATCCCCAAGGTAAAAAATCATAAAGTGTCTCAATCTGAGTGAACCTAGCTCTATAAATAACATCTTCATGTGGATAAGATATTATTATATTGTTACAACTGAATAGCTGTATCAGTAGTTAACTAGCTAAACAGATACTCCACATGCTACTTCATGTTCCACTTTATTGCCCAGTGATGTTTAAATATATCTGGTCATCTCAACCAGAATCAGATACTATTTAGTCGCCTCTATCTAAACTGCAAATTGAAATAACATATAGATTGCAGCAGTATCTAGCTGGCTATTAATGATGTTTCATGTGAAATATTAATTCAATAAAATCACAGTCACCATAAAAAGTTCAACTGTGTATGGGAAACAAAGCCATCTTTTCAGTATCTCATTACTATTAGCTCATTATATGTATATATATGTCCTTCTTATTTCGCTCTCTATTCTGAGGAGAACTCAAGAAGTAGCTAACTATCAAGATATTTCTTTATATCTCTAAGCAAAAAACAATTGATGTTATAAAAAGAGAGCAAATAGCTATGTATGAATATATAAAAATATATAAGAATGTCTCACTGATGTTCACTCATTCTCATTTTATGAATGGTTTAACACTAACATAGCTGTTAATACCTGGTTCTCTATGAGCTCCCGCTCTCAAAATCCATTCCATTTCCAATCTGGCCAAGGTGTTAATATTATCTCCCTTCCTGGGACTGATGGGTACCACTTGTAATATTCTGAATTTAAAACAGTGTGTCGGATTGGAATTTATGTGTTTAGCTAGTGCATTCAATTCTAGATGTTTCCGTATGTCATATATATGATTATAGATACGTTCCCTGAATCTCCTCTTCGTGAGGCCAATATAAAAGGCTGGACATAAGTCACAATTCGCCATGTATATGAGATTCTGAGTGTTACAATCAGTCCGTTTCCTTGGAGAGAACACAAAATGTCCATTGGGATGTTGATATTCTTGTATGGAATTTATATATGAGCACATACTGCAATGTTCACATGGAAAAGTCCCTGGCATTAATGTACTACACAATCTGTCAGACATACTATATCTCAATTGACGAGAAAAAATAGTTTTCAGATTGTCACATGTTCGATATATAAATCCAGGGCTCTCACCTACTATCAGCTTGGTGTCATCTGCCATAATTAAGATATTCCAATGCCTTATTAAAATGTTCTTAATCTCATTAATGTCATTGGTGTATTTCAATATAACCTTGACCTTGTTGTTACTATGATTATATTTAGTTGCTGGTCTCAAGGCTAAACTATTATCTGTGATTCTAGTCCTATTGCATGCCTTAGGTAAATCTTTTTGTCTAGATTCTTGGGGTATAATGCTCTGTCTTGTTGCTTCGACTACATGAGTATTATAGCCCCTAGCTATAAACATCTCTTCCATTTTGTCAGCTTCAATATTCAATATAGCTGAATTCTTACATATCCTCTTAAGCCTCCAAAACTGTCCATTCAGTATACCCTGAAACATAAATCTAGGGTGCATGCTTCTATATTCTAACATATTGTTCCTCCAACAGGTTTTTCGGTAAATCTTGTAGGATAAACTGTCATCTTTATCATAATATAATGTCAAGTCTAAGAAGTTAATCTCTTCATATGAATGTTCAGATGTGAATCTCAGGAATGTAGTAGTGGACTCTATGTATTCTATAAAGCTGTGTAATTCTTCTATAGTACCGTCCCATGCCAAAAGAATATCATCCACAAACCTCCTATAAATACGTATTTTCCCTTTCCAGTGGCTCTCAAAAATGTGTTTCTGTTCCCAATAGTACATCACTAAATTAGCAAAAGAATTAGCACATGGGGTGCCCATAGCGACACCCCATGTTTGAAGATAATATTTTTCTTGAAACATAAATACATTACATGTAAGTACTAATTCTAACAGCTGCCCTATAAGTATCTGTCTATCTCTAGAAAAACCACTGTGTGCAATCATTACCTCTCTTATAGATTGAATACCGTATTCGTTAGGAATACAAGTAAATAAGTCACGAACATCTAATGTCACCAATAGCAGTTTCTCATTAACTTTCTCTAACTGATCAAAATTCTCTAAATCTGTTAATAAGTGTTGTGTGTCTTTGAGAATGGTGGTAGCCTCATTGACAATTGGCCTCAGCATCTTCTCCAGAAATTTGGATATATTATACGTCGCCCAATCTCTCCCTGAGACTATGGGGCGCATGGGTATGGGTTCCACCTGCTTGTGTATTTTTGGCAAACCTTTCAGTGTCGGTATAAGAGGTTCTTCTATTAGAAGAAAATCGTACATCTCTTTACTTATTTGCCTACACATCAAGCAGTCATACAGTTCATTTCTTACTGTATTTATAACTTTCATTACTTCTTCTATTTGTAACTCTTTGTATGTTTCATTGCTGCTTAGAGACGCTTCTATTATGCTGATATAATTCATTTTGTCTAACAGGACTACCCCACCCCCTTTATCAGCATTGGTGATCACTATATCTTTATTGTGTCTCAAATTTATAAATGATTTATATTCATCTTTCTCTAAATTAAAATATCTATTTCTAATACGTTTGGTGGTGTAAAGACTATATAAGTCTCTTTCGCAACTCTTAACAAAACATTCTACATTTGGTGGTAAATTCGGGGAAAAACAACTCTTCCGTTTAAACATATAATTAGTTTGTATTTGTTGTACCTGATTCTTAAAAAGCAACTTCAAAGCTACTTTTCTAGCAAATAGCCTGATATCAATTAACGTTTCAGCTAATTTACTGTTTTGAGACGGTATAAAATTCAGCCCTCTATTCAAGAGCGAAATGTCAGGTATAGATAAAACATAGCCAGAAAAATTGAATACCATTGAAGTCAGTTCCATTGCTTCTTCTGTTGCCTGTCTACCCTGTCGGTCGAAAATTTTCGTTTCCTCGGGCCACGACTCATCGACCTCCCTCTGGGGTATGTGTTCATTCTTATCGGAAAAGGAGCATTAACATCAGTGGTATGTGTAGCTGTAGACTTCCTGACGGTTCCTGTTCTCCTAGAATCATCAGGTTGTTGCAATGCTAACTGATTGGGCGGTGGTGTAGACTCGTCTCCATTCACGTTCAATCTCTCCAACCGTTGACTCGAAACTTCTCTTGTATCCCTGGTGTCTCTAGCCGTCAAACCTCCTTCTGAGGTGCTTGCTTCACCATCTTCCGGTCCCCTCTGGTTCTTCCGGTAGTGACGTTGTGTAGATGTCATATTATTCTCCGTAGTCTTGGGCCAAACAAAAATGTTCGCATTTCTAAAATCATGCACATCTCTTGTTAACTTTTTTTGTTTTATGGCTCTCAATTTTTCGCTGAATAAGTTCACTTGAACAGATACATCTTGAAGTTTCCTGTTGAACGTATCAGAGTGAAACCTATCCGTTATCACTCGATACGCTGCATCTATTTCTTCTTGTAGTGCTGTTTCTATAGGTTCAAAATACTCAAGCAGCAAGTGGATATATTTGTTACTGAGCTCTAAATTTAAATCTTGCCACTTTTTCAAGAGGTCAGGGTATTGATGTCCATAGGTCGGCATACATAGCACGCGCATCCCCCTCGGAATGACCTTAAAATTAAGGCATGCCTGGAGGTGCTTGCGTTGCCAGGACAGTCTCTGTATTTTGTAGAGATTGTTCTCTAAATTTCTCAGTAAACTATAGAATTCATTCATGTTGTTATCAGACTCACTTCTTCTATAGATGTTATCAGAAGTATCAGGAAAATCAAGTGTCAATAGAGGATTACCTCTGCTTGGTAAAAATGCTTCTAGTCCGAGGGAACCCACCCAATTAGTGGGATTATAGTCCAATTCTATGGTAGTGTTCTCCATAGCGTGGAGCGAGCAGCAACAAGTCAAGCAGTACCAAAAAATAAACAAAATTGCCTCTTGCTCCCAAAGTGTCCTATGGCAAACCAAACGACAGAAAATTCTCAAAAAATAACCTTGTAGGACACACCACGAGAACTCGAAATATTTCCAACGTTTCTTTTATTCAACAGAACAGAATAACAGGAATGAGCGCTTTCGCATGCCTCTAGCACGCTTCTTCAGATATAAATTACTATATCAAAATCCAACTGTTTTATACTCTCATCTAAATTGAACATCTTATTACATAATTAAATAATCAATTAATTAATCAATTAATCAATTAGGATGTCAAGAGATTCATAGTAAAAATGCAGTAAATAAATACATGAGTATTCAGAAAATAATCAAAATGACTCTAACTTCATAAACACTGAAACTATCACTAAAAACCGTTCCTCCTGTACAATATTAATATTAATGATGAAAACATCTGATAGTAGTGTATATATAAAAAACTAAACATTTTTGAAAAATTTTTTAAAATTCTATCTGTGCTGATCATTTAAAACCATTTGTATACAAAATCAGACGTAAACTTATGATGAAATCTGTCAAAGCTTAGAAAGTCTGTATTATAATCTTAAAAAAGACTGGATCAAATTCATATTTACTCCATTATTAAAAACTCATTTCGTGAAAAACAACACATTACATATATCGTATATGAAACATTAGCAAATAATGTTCACAAGTAATGTTCAAAAAACGTCATCATCACGAGTAACCATCATAAAACAATGGTCTCCGTGTATACATTTTATCTAAATACATGAGCCCATGTATTATTCAGCTCTTGGGATATGTGTGTACACATTCATCTTATTTAAATAGCAGCAAATGTTACATTGGTGTAACATTTATTGAGACCATAATATATATATAAAATAACTTCCACAAGCTGGTAAACGACTACACTATCTAAAATCACTAGATGCAAAAAGGCCTATCTATGTATAGATATCTACAATTCATAAAATGATCTACTAACCAATATAAGCGTGAAATATCGCTCATCCTGTTTGAAATGGAACATCAATCCATGTAAGTAATCATAACCAGGGAACACATCATCTTGTGTTTATCTCTTGAAGGAACTGGAAGTTAGTAAAAACAAAACTTGCTATTACCCATGCATTCAAAGTATACTGCCCCCTAGTGTTTGGAGAAGTGACAACTACTTTTAACGAAATGCGACGCTAAACGCGTCGCAACTGTAATATTGTTTTAAGGATATATAAGTATATATCCATGTACTACAATCTAACAAAAACTTGCATTATCTTATTTTAATTATATTAATACTTGATTATTTTAAAATATTAAATAGACATCCAATAGGTTTTAATTCATACAAATATTTATTAAGTCATGTCAGTAGGCACAATATACATATTTATATACACATATTTATTAAAGAAATGTATCTTGTTGTTGTCTGCATATGAATGTATATATATGACTATTGCAGTATTTTAACAGAAGTCTATGGTTGTTTTAAAAGTTTATTATTTAACTAATTCAATCAATTACAGTCAATTTATTCACCATGACAATTAATAACTCAATCAGATGAAGTATGTAAAGCAGCTATAGGATGTGTTTTGTATTCTGATGAAGGATTACGAAAACGCTATTTTACAAGTGAAGCATTAATACTGCATTTCTGTTTGTGGTGTCTGTTGGTTTTTCTTCATTAAACATCTACGTTCCTCTTATTGGTGGACTTCCAGTAATGTTTTGGAATTTTCAAAGACCAACTGGTGACATGATGGGGATGCCACAGGCATCAACATCCAGGATACTCCACCAGTTCCTGGCTGCTATGCTAATACATGCCAGTGAATACATATGTTTTCCCCTCACTGCTGAGGAGAGAACCAGCAATATGCAACACTTCTACCATGTAGCACACTACCCTGAAGTACTGGATGCCATAGATTGAATTCATGTACACATCAAGGCACCACCTGGTGATTAGGATAGAATCTACATCAACAGCAAGGGATACCACTCCATCAACTGCCAAGTTGTGCACAATGCCCAGGGGATTATCTTGAATGTGTGTGCTGGCAACCCTGGCAGTTATCATGACTCCCATATCTGGCACACAGTTTGATAAAGGTGGATTTGCTCAACTATTGTTTGTCTTTTGTTTTTTACACACATCACAGCTGTACCAGATGTTTGCTAGGGGGGACATCATACAGGGGCATTTACTGGGGGATGCTGGCTATGCCCTGGAACCATGGATGATGACACCCTTCATAAATGCACACAGACCTGCAGAAGAATGCATAATGAGGCACATGTACAAACTAGGAACATCATAGATAGTGTGTTTGGGCTTCTGAAGTCACAGTTCTGGTGCCTAGATATGTCTGGTGGAGCCTTGCAGTATACGCTAAACACATGTATTCAAATTTTCACAGTCTGTGCTTTGCTGCACAATGTGCTCCAGCTGAGACAGCTGCAGTAGGATCAGCAAGGAGGACACGCCCACATCCTCCAGCAATGCCTAGGTCATCATGGATCCAGTCACAGGAGGAATCCCCGGCTGCTCTCCCTGTAGGTAGATGTAGGTGTGCTCAATATGCCCTTGCTTTGGCTAAGAGACAATGCATAGCACATTCACAGACCACCTAGGGTCTAACACCTTCCTCCTACTCACATACATATATTAAAAATTGATGGCAGGCAACTCACACAACCTTTATCTTTACATATATTGGCTGTGTACTGCTTGCATTAGACAGAGTCAGCCCTGAACTAATGCTGTGTCAGCCGACGCATATGCAAGCTAAGGCCTGAACCTAGACTGTAGTGTTGAACACTCTTATTACATATCCTCTCAGATTTTTACAGTATGCAAATAGTGGTGCTTTTGTAGATAAGTTAAGTTAACATAAGTGTACACACACCTATATTACTAAAATGTTACCATATGAAATTTTTATGAATCAGGCATGAAACACTCAGAGTCCAAATATAGCATTCACTATATTAATTATGGCTTTGTGCAGATTTTGTGCTCTGTGAGATTGAGATGTATGCTAACTATTACACCACATACATAGATCTGTGTTCTTACTGTTCTATATTTCCAAGATGTGGAAATATTGCAAACTGAGAGCACAGTGCAACTACCTGTACAGACAGTTAATAAACATCCATATGTGTTTCCTCACAACTAATCACAACAACAATCAGTACAACCATGGGATCTCCTTAATTCTACAACACATATATCTAACACAAAGCAAAGGTGTAATAATGTTGTGTGCTCCCTCATGGACACTGTGATAACATTTTGCTCACAAGCTTGCACTGCCAAAGGAAAACATACAAATATGCTCTATAAGGGTCTTGTACTGTTACACAGCTATGGCTTCTAAACAGTATATGACTGTTAGTGTACTAGCTTCAGATGACACAAAGCAGTGACGTGCCAATGCAGGCCTCCCAATCTGGTGTTCCCTACAGCCCTTGTTGATGTCATCTACTATAAGATCACATTAAGTCATGTTAAAATCAGACTTTTCTAGTGGCACTTGCATTAAAAGTGGTGTTCGTTACTCTGTGCACTCTGCTGAAAATTGCCACCCCTTGCCCAGTCAGACCACCTTGGTAAACAAATGTAAAATACAAAAATAAATAAAATAAAGGTTAGGGGTTTGGCTTTTACTGTAGTAGGGTGTGTGTGTGTGTGTGTGTGTGTGTGTGTGTGTGTGTGTGTGTGTGTGTGTGTGTGTGTGTGTCTGTCTCCATAAAGATGAGTGAGAGTAGGAGTCCAAGATGCATGGTTTTGCATTACTTTTGTGCTTGCAAATAACATCCTTATGTCTTCCAGTCCTCCAACCTCCTATCCCCCACAGGGCCTGCTGATATCATCTACTATAAGATCACCTGCAGTCCTATTAAAGTCAGATTTGTGCTGTGGTGTGTGCATTAAGTACTGTGTTTTCTAGTCTGTAAACCCAGACATGTATGGTTTCTAATCTCAGTGCAGCCAGCTTTGTGTGTCTGTCTCCATTACAAAGACTGTGACTGTGTATTCAACTCTGCCTTGGAGACTGGTATGGTTGTGCACTGCTTTTTTGCTTGCAAAAAAAAATCCTTATGTCTAGCAGTGCTCCAACCTCCTGTCCCCCACAGGGTCTGCTGATATCATCTACTATAAGATCACCTACAGTCCTGTTAAAGTCTGACTTGTGCCATGGTGCCTGCCTTACGTACTGTGTTCTCTAGTCTGTAAACCTAGTTAGGTAGGTGTTTTAATCTCACTGTAGTCAACTTGGTGTGTGTGTGTGTGTGTGTGTGTGTGTGTGTGTGTGTGTGTGTGTGTGTGTGCGCACGCACGCGCATGTGAGTTGCTGTTGGAAATTATATAGATCATTTTACTGCAGCCTGTGGCACTCTGTCCTCATGTCTTCAACAGACACTGCTGATGTCATCAGCTATATCAGATAGAGGAGACAGGTAGATGTTACCTCATGCAATAGAAGACAGATGACATTGATACTCCTTTCATGCTATGCTTTACCATCATGACAGATCTTTGTAATGGTGATGGTCAGGTTGACACAGGAGATCACACAGTGGTTCAAATGGGCTATGACATCTATGTATGATATTGTGATCAGGGAACATGTGTAGGAGACCCTAGAGAGGCAAAATTATGCTATACAGAGTTGAGTAATGACTGGCATAAGGACTAATACAGAATATATGTCTGTAAATGACAGGCAGGATAGATGAATGGTGAGATTTCAGGGAGTGCAATTGGTGAAGGTGTATGCTATTAAATACATGGGAGCTAAAGTACACAGTGATGCTGAGTGTGGAAGGGCGGTGAAGACGATAGTGCATGCATGGTGTAGTGGGTGTAGAAGAATGTCAGGACTGATTTGTGACAGATGGGTACCAATAACAATGAAAGGGAAGGTCTACAAGAGTATACTGACAACAGCTATGTGATATGGTTTGGTGACAGTGAAAATGACAAAAATACAGGAGTCATAACAGGAGCTGGAAGAGAGCTCAGAGAGGTGAGGTTGCGTTGCTTTGGGCATGTGCTTAGGAGGTATGCTGGACACATTTGGGGCTGGATGCTGAGGATGGAGGTGGCAGGTAGGCAGGTGGCAGACAGGGGGAAAACAGTAAGGCCTAATATTAGGTTCATTGATGTGGTGACCGAGGAAAGTCAGGTGCTTGTTGTGACAGAAAAAGATGCAGAGGAAAGGAGGAAATGGAAGCAGTAGATGTGCTGTGGCAAACCATTTTGGCAGTAGCCAGAAGAGTAAGAACATTAGGATGATATCTGTTTCAATAGGGCTCATACCTGTATACTGCTGGCAAGTGTGTACAGTAGGGGGTCTCTATTTGAAGATTACTCTGGACCTAGTGTGAGCTGTAACAGTGTTTCCTTGGATTACCTACCCTGCTGTGAGGTATGTGCAGACATCTAAACACTTTGCCCTCATACGTACAGAGATGACAATATTATTTTCCAATAGACTCAGCTGCTGCCATGTTGCAGAGCAGATCCTCAACAGCTCTACGTAGCTGTCATACCTTCTGTTACATAACAAGCAGTAAATAAAACACCTACCAATCAATGACAGGACTACAGATCCACCTTATGAATGACCTCAGAATATACACACCATTGGTTACTCCCCACAAAATACCACTCAGATCACATATACCCCACATTTTAGCAGTGTCCATACATATATCAGGTTCAAACCTCCCATCCTCACCTATCAGTTTCTGTGTTCTCCCTGCAAGACTAGCTGACATGATTTTATTCACCAGTGCATATAACACCTCACGTGGATAATTATAGGAGGGCAAAGTCATGTGCACAAACATAAGTGAATGTTGCAAACTGAAATGACATGGAAGAAACAGTACACCATTTAGATGTAATATATCAGACCTGCTCATCAGTTATATTACTGAGCAATGTAATGACACATGTGTAGTGCCTGTACTGTTAATCTAACCATAACATAGTATGTATACAGTTAGGAATACCTAATCAACCCCCTAAGTGAGGGCTCAGGTTCAAAAACATCATCCAAGTTACCTACATCTTCCTAAGAGATGGGATACCCAATGTCCAAGCTCAGGTTTACACAAAGGAGATTGGCAGCTGGTGTAAGTTACACCCTGATGCCTTGACTACACATCTATACAAATGTGTACGCACAGCCATGCCTGATATGTTCTAAGACAGATCTGCTGAGATTTACATTCCATAATGATATATGTTTGTCAGTGCTACACTCCACAGTCAGTGACAGTAGCTACTGTTTGCAAATACCACATGTACAAAACGGTCTGGGAAGCCAACTCATCTCGATGCACCATAAACAATGAGACACCTTTACTCTTAAAAAATCCTCATATAGCAACTATGATAATATTTAATGACACATATCCAGGCATAACCATAGGCCTGCCGTCATTTATATCTGTAAAATAAAATATATTGCTCAGACGTATATTGAAGTAATTCTGGATGATATTGCACACATTGACGCACTGTAAATTCCACACCTGCTGGCAGACACAGGTGGCTGTAAAGTGTCCCCCTTCACAACGCCAAGCTTACTACATGGCTGCATCATCCCCTTCAAACTGTAGCATTTTCAAAAGCAAGGTATCACTGCTCACTCTAATATATGCAGAGCACAGAATCCGTACGACCAGATGACATTCTGGCCTGTGTTCTTCATGTGCTGCAACAGTGAGCTACTGCACTAGGCACCATATTCATCAAAAGCCTGAGTACTGCTGTTATCCACAATGGATGGAATACAGTGACCATTTCCCACCAACACTATGTAGGATAGGCAACATGCAAATGGGATTATACTCCCATAACTGTATTCAATTTTTTTAAGGCATTGGAAACAATATGCATGCATCTCACACAAAAAGGACATACATGACCTCCAAACAGTACATCTGTTCCAGTTTTCTGTTCTTATGGTTAGCTTGTGCTTGCAAAAACTGTGTGAAATCCAGACTGTGAGCGGAGACTTATACAAGGCTGTGCACACAACCTATCTTGATTTGGCCAGGCATCTCAATGCAATCCAACATTTGTTCCCACTGAGAAACTAACCCAGGCAAATATCACACCTTCTGGTAACAAGCAGGTTGCAAATGGGATCACAGACCAACAAAACTCAGTCAAAGTGGTAGACCTCATTTAAAGCAGCTGACCTATCATCTGTGTGGTAGCAGATGTGTCATTCCTGTCTCCCCTCTTGTTTGCCATATACATATCAAAAGTCCCAAAAGAAAGAATAGGATGTGTGGCAAAAAATCTTTGTGCCACTAATGACTGCTAACAAAGCGATGCGTGCTATAACAACTGCACAAACATGCATCACCATATCCTGTGTTAATACATGCTCCTGCTTAGTTAAGGAAAAATACCAGAGTACAGTATACCCCAATTATACATTAATATATCTTGAAATACAAGTCAACTGACAAATGTGTGTACTGTGGGGAGGAAGGCATCCACTATCCTACATCAGATTAGGGAAGGCATGACATTGACCAAAAGTGTATCATTCCCCTATACTCATTCATCACCAGCCCTATTGATATATATAATCCTTCCTATGGTAAGTATTGTCCCAGACACCTGTAGGAAGTTGATAGAGATCAGTCATCTCTGAGTATAAAAACATCAGAAAGTCTCCAACATGTCTCTTCTGTGGGCAGACTGAGGTAGCTGTCAGTGTATACAGTATCAGATATATAGCTTAGAGCCAGAATATTGAAGCAGTGCATGGCCATCTTTGGGCCAAATGAGAAGAATATGCTGCACATTCATAAGTCATATGGGACTATAGCTACCTGTTCCAAGGGTCCGCAATATACAGTAGAACATACATAGGACATGCAGGGTAGACACATACATGCCTCAAAGGTTGTCACTCATCTGCATTAGGACTCCAATTGTATGTCATGCAGAGCACATCCATAAACCTGTTTGAGCACAGGCTGGCAGACTTCATGTGAACATGTTATCCGCCATGGATCTCTGATGATTCTATGCTGGACATAGGTGGTCCTCTCTGTAAGACTCATAGGCATGCATTACACTCACCATTGCATATCATATTCTGATGTATCAGCTACAGGTCTAAACACCATCAGGACAATACCCCTGTCACAGCTTAGTAACCTTGGAACATATGGTGATGTGCATTAAAAAAAGGAAAATATTATACTGTATTACAGATGTGAGCTCTGTCTGCAGTGCTGACATATAATCCAGAGCTCAGAATCCAATGGGTTAACTGTGGATGTCCACACATAAGTTAGCAGTAAAAAATCCTGAAAAATAGGGTGGGGTATATTAATGAGACACAAGTCATTGGCTGATCTCGCAAACCTTTAAAAGAAGTAACTAGAAAGTACAGGAATTATTATGCTAGCAATTGTCTAACTAGCTAACTACACTATAAATGACAGTTATAATAATCAGGACAACAGCACAGATGGGCATATGAAATACATAATGGTAATCCATTAAGTACGGAAGAAGTAATTAGGGACCTGGGGACCCAAGTTGATAGCAATCTCTCATTCGACAACCACGTGGTCAAAGTGGTTAGAAAATCCTTTTATATAGCCCACCTAATCATGAAGGGATTCACATCTAGATCAGGGGAGGTCATCGTGCCTCTTTACTCATCTCTCATCAGGCCCATAATTGAGTACAATGCCCCTTTTGGGATGTACCTTACCAGACACCTGCAGCAACTGGAAAGACCCCAAAAGTACCTCACCAAGAGTATCAAAGGGCTCAAACAGATGCCATATGCTGCCCGGTTAAAGAAACTCCAGCTCTACTCAGTGGCATTCCGCCTGCTCAGAGGCGGTCTGTGCCAGACAGATAAAGCCATGTCCAACCTGGAATTAATGGACATGCTGCACCTCAGAAAATCCAAATCCCATCGAGCTACGTGCTCGAGAGACTTGAACCTCAGCACTGAAATAAATAGGACATGCTGGAGGGACAGATTCATAACCCAGAGGCTCCCTTCACTCTGGAATAAAATCCCAGTCCAGGTTAGGCAGAGTCCCTCATTGACTCTCTTCAAGAGGAATCTTGATGAGTGGATGGGAGATCGTAGATTTACTCCGGGTATCACTTCTGTGTCACTGTTAGACAGATGCACAGTATACTAACCTCGAAAAAGGGCATAGCAAAATTCATTTTAAAATGGGGGGTGAAAGCCAAACACACTCTGGCTAGGCTTGTAAATGCCCTAGGGCAGATAGCCTAGTATGAACCTATGAACCTATAATAAATGTAGATCATCACCCTGTGCATCTGACACATATCATCAATATCCCTAAAGGCAAAAGATAGACAACAGGGATGTGGCACAGTCATCATTTGCACAAGGTGGTTTGTGGGGGTGCAGGATGGCAAGGCTGACAGAAAAGGTTAGTGAGTGTGTGTTTGAGTCAGTAAGGGTAGCAGCCAACACACAACATGTAGATGTAGCGTGTGTGTCAGTAGGTGCCCTAAATGTGACATTGATATGTGTGTGTCTGCATGGACACAGCCAAGCTCATTGCTAGCCCTATGTGTCTGTATGTCAGAAAGCTGTGAGCCGTGCATGGTAGAGCTGACAGTTCATCATCCCTGTCCCTGACCACAAGAACTGGCTCTGCCAGGAGTGGCACTGGCACCTCCATGCCCAAGGTCAGATGGTGTGCTACTACCTGAAGGTGACTGATGTCTGCTGGATGTCCTTCCTTAATGGGAACGGCCAAGACTATGACTCCATGGCCTGCTACATCTGGGTGTGGACAACATACTCTCTTATGGAGCAGCAGATTACTGCCACTATGGGAGGTTGATCAGGCACAGCCCTGTTGGGCATGCATAGGCATACTGGCTGTGTCTGGGGATCCAGAGTGTGGGAGCTGGATGTTGACTTCTGTGTCAGATTCAGCCTTTACAACCCCAACTATGCTTCACTTTGGCCACCATCATCATCAGACTCTAATGAGACACTGACATCAGGTGGCACAGGGGACACAGAACTACTGCCATGTTTACCTGTGATTTAAAAAAAAAGACAACATTAATACCTGCACTACTATGCTGCACTTTACACTGCTGTCATTATTATGGACATTTAAATCTGTCAACCACTTACAGTAAGAATTGTGGACAAAGCCATAAATAGTGGTTGAACAAAAGCTAAAGAATATGGACAAATGTTAGATAATTTGCTACTACAAATAAATACAACTGATGGAATAACTAGGTTTGCTTCACCATGACATATCTGAAAGGTATGCAGTTTGAATGTGAGATCTATGTCTGATAATTCAGCGTTTGCTATCATTACTGACTTCTCAGTAATCTGATGTTCAGTTACCGTAATCTTAAATACAGGCTTGCAAGATAATTACCAAACTGTGACATTCAGAAAAAACATGTGCAGTGGACAGATATACAAACAGTAATGAAATACATACAGCAAGCCTGAGAGGACAGTATAGGAGATATGTTGGAATAGGTGTATATACAGTACAGGAAAAATGTAGCCCACTTGCCTATTGCTGCAGCCCTTGCACATTGAATCCCTGATGGTCCTAGGAAAAGTAGAGGAAGACATAATTGCAACAGCACCAGACATTTAACTGTACAACAGGAACTAATACTGTTACTCATCTATATGTACACTCAAATGCATGTTATCAGGAATGCGACTAACATATTGTACATGAGCATAACACTACAGCTATCTGATACACCCCAAAACAACACACATATAACATGACACTACTATATACACTTATGACAGAATGCAGACATATTTTGGTGATGTTGTTACAAAGCATTCCTGGCAGCCCCACATGTGATGCTGGAGTAGCACACATATGCAGAACATATGGATGACTGGGAGCTGTCCTGTGTGTAGATGTGTGCCACAAATCCCTCTGTGGACCTGAACACTGCAGCTATCTCACTTACACCTCACTAATAAAGCAACCTGCAGCATATTAAAACTATATACAGTATCACAGACTGGCTGCAAACATATTCTACTGATGGTTTAACACAGCCTACATGGATGCTCCTCTTGAGTAGCAGGAGTGACACCGACATCAAGGACATAACTGCTGTCAGACTGCTGGGAGCTTTCCTAAGTGGAAATATTCACCAGTAATTCTTCAGTGGTACTGAGGGGTTATTCTGCTGCAGGCCCACCACTGGTGACCTCATAATCATGTGCCACATCAGCTGGATCATCTTCACTGCATGTATCATGTCAGTATCTCTGTGATGCACCTGCTCATATGTGCAACTCTGTCTGCCTCCCTGTTGATATTTCTGACAAGGCCTCAGCCATTCTTTGCCCTCTCTTGACAGCCAGACCTAATGGCGTTGCCTGTGTACATCTATGATCAGCTCATTTTTGATGTCAGAAAATGGGGGTCTCTCTCAGGGGCATACTGTTTACTGAAAGACAAAATGATAATAGCACATATAATGATCACATAAGTACAAATTGTTATACAGATTATGCAGTAAAGGAAGACTGCCAATACTCAAAAGGGGAGTACAGTGTACATATTCAACATTGTGTAGTAAATAGCAAGGGCGGTTACAAAAGTAAGTGAGTAACAAGAGCATTATATAATTTATTTTGCCCTAACAGATAAAAGGCTATGTCCCACAAACAACATAACATTGCACTCTAGTGTTTTCCATAGCAGGACTTCATCTGTCCCACCATTCCCACATAACATACCAAATACCAGGGTCAGGAACAATGTTAGGCAAACAATGAGGAAATGTTAAAGGTACTATCAAAGGATCCTTCCTTGGAGCATGTGTACATAGTTAGCAGACAGCATTTAACTTTATGTCTACCCTACAGCCTCTGTATCTCTCACATGTCTGATAAAGGCCATGTTATGAGTATATGTCTAACAAATGCATACCAATTAATTCACATGTATTTTTATCTGCTTTCCAGCATTGGCATTATTTAGCTAACAAGATGAATACATACCTGATAGAGTGCAATATTCCTCTGTTGAAATATATTAAATACAAAGAAATGTATTTCTCAGTTGCAAGCATGTATTGACTCTCGCCAACATCAGTTTGCCCAGCTACTCATTTGCCTTTTTATAATGGAGTACATCAATAATTGATTGCACATGTCCTACTCTGTGTTTCTGAGATGCTAATTACAGTATACACAGCTGAACTACATAGTAATCAGCCAATCCTGCGGAGCTACTCCACACGATATAAAAGCATTCCTACTGTCTTCATTTACTTTTTTTAAATTTTTTTGTGGGTTGAGATTATACTACAGTACAGACACAAAGTGGGCACAAATAGATTTTCATTACCTGCTGCTTTTTGAATACATCTGTCTGTAATACAGGCTGAAGACACTGCTGCTGCTGGCAATAGACAAAGAGGCATACACAGAGAATGTGGAAATGTTTCAAGGGCACATAGACCTTGGAGGAACTGAGCAAACTCTTTCAGCATTGACTCATGGACAGGAAAGAATGCAGGAAACTCTCCTAGTGGAAAGTACTGTATATGTTTATATGGGGTTCCTATCACATAGTCGAACTTGTACAAGTTCGAACCCCATATGGTCGAGACCATAAGTTCGAGCTTGTACAAGTTTGAGCGTTTAAATGGAAATCTCTTTAAGGGGAGGTTTCCATTCATTTCAATGTGGTACAATCCCGGAGTTGGTATATTTAAGTAGCGGGGGTGTGGGGTGCAGGCAGGGCTTACCCACCTGCTTACAACAGTTTATTTTGTTTTTGCTTCTTTTTTTTATTTGTATCACTAGTCGAAGTTTTGTAACTTCGAATGAAATGGTTCAAACATTCCGTGTTTAAAGTTATAAAACTTCGACTATGTGATATAGACCCGTTTATATGCTATATGTAGTCACAGGGACATATCACAGAGTAGCATGGGGCATACTTGATGAGTTACAGGCATCACCATCCACAATCTTTACAACATCACTGCATGCTATGCTACAACATGGCAAAAGTGAACATTATTTCTGAGTATATATTCAGAGGAATGCTACAATTGTATCCTGTATTGCAGTATCCTGAATCAATGTGTGACTAACATTGGAGCCATGTACACATTACAGCAAGAAATGGGGAACAGGATAGGGTCTACAATAACTGTGTACAACTGTAACTGGCAAGGCATGTTGACCAGCATGTGTATCATCTGCCACGTGTGCTGGCAAACTTGCCATCTAACATGAATCCCATGTGTACCCCCTCCCAATAGCAATAATATCATATTCAGATATATCTGAAATGGTGTGTCCCACTTAGCATCACACACACACTTTAAAACAAATACATTTGGTGACAATATAAAAAAAGTTTAGATCCACCTTGACTTTTATTGTGTCACAATAATGGAATTAAAATATGCATGCCCTGGATTAGGGCCCAGGACCATTTGTACTCCTAACAACCTACACATGTCCCCACATGGGAATGGCATTTGCAAATGAAGAAAACTGCATATTAATGCATTCTTACATTGCTAAGTGATGGTGTGCAATGCGCAGCATCATGCAAATGTGATTAATTGGGAAAATACTGAAACTAGTATATATATATATATATATATATATATATATATATATATACAGCTGCTCATTAACTGATTCTGTGGTGTAATGGATTAATACATCAGTGCAAAGGTCCGATGGTGTCGGGTTCAAAATTGGGTAGCAGCATAACTTAAGTGTCTACTATAGTTTTATATACATTCCCTTATCCTACTATTGCTTAATATTGCTCAGCAATTGCTCGTTTCATGCACCATCATGCAATGATTCTTAAAAGAAAATAAAAGGGGGATAATAGGATAGTTGTGAAATGGGGAGCAAGCAGGAAGAGAAACAAATGACAAGAAGGTAGGAATGTGTAGGAAGGATGTAGGGAAGAACCATAGCTATCCATGTCTTCAGAAGTTAACAATGGGCAAATGTACACATTTTAAGATGTATTTGAACTGTCACCTCCAAAGAGATGGGTGACAACAACATAATTGCATTGTGCAGTCAATTGGACCAAATCTGGTGTGTCAAGTAGACACTTCTGCAACATGGAGAGCTATGTATGGTGCAATATTTTTTTTAGAGACAGGCACTCTTTTTTTTAAAGGACAAAGTGGAATGCTGCAGGAGGAACATCGGCAAATCTGGGGAAGGCAAGTTGGGAAGGTGAAGAAGTTTTTGCAAGCAGACAAGACATACAACACAAGGACAGCCTGTCTTGTCTGTATTTCCCACCAAGTCTTGTTGATGTCACAGACCAAGTTGAGGCTGCACATGCAGGTTACTCGAGTGAAGCTTGACTTGCGGATATGCAGAAGTCCCATCAAAGTGAGGTCTGTGATTGCCTTGTATGCCAGATAGAGGTCACCTCTGAGGAGTCTGTATGAAACCGAGTAGAAGGATAGGGATTTTAGCCTATATGTGTATGGTAGATATTTGAGGCCCTGGATTGTCCTGGTGAGGAACCTCTGTGGTCTCTCCAGCTGCTGCATGTGCTTTGTGAGGTAAATGCTGAAAGGGGCATTGTACTCAATAATTAGCCCTATAAGGGAAGAATACAAAGATGCTATGTCATCCTTGTCCCTGGATGAGATACCCTTACTTATGAGGTGAGCCATGTAGAAGACTTTCTGTACAACGGAAACAACAGGGTGGTCAAAAGTCAGATTGCTATCAACCTGCGTGCCCAAATGTCTCATGACTGATTGCGTACTTAGGGCATTGTTATTAATGTGATAATCTGTGGGGACATCACTCTCCCCAAAGGGGATGATACATTTTTTGCTATTCAGCTTGAGGCCAAGTTTCTGGCACCAGTCATTTGTCTGAGTGAGACCCTCTTGGAGGATGTCCACATCACTAGGGAAATTGGTGCCAGCACCCATCTTGCATTCATCTGCAAACCTGGTCAGCCATAGCCCACTGGTTTTGGCCTGCACCTCAGAAAAATATATCCCAAATAAAGACACCAAGACTGAACCTTGGGGTATGCCACTTTTTCCAGGTCTACTGCTTGAGTTGGCTTCCCCTATTTTGACTATGTGGGTTCTATCGATGAGCCAGTTTGCTACCCATCTGGTAACATATGGCTTGATGCCTAGTTGAGAGAGTTTATCTATTATGCCTGAGTGGGGAATAGTGTCAAAGTCTTTGGCCAGTGTAGGTGGTGTGCACCATCTTCCCCTTGTCCATGGCTTTGGAGACTGTCTCAAAGAAGTCAACCAAATTTTGCAGACATGACCTCTTCTTGACGAAGCCAGACTCTGTGGGATCAAGTGTTGGGAGGTCACCAATGTCCTTCATATGTTCATAAGTGTGTACTAGGCTAATGGCCCTGGGGCCTTTACAAACCTAGCCATAGGATTACCCTGGCATTGTGCCACCCGACCTTAGTTCCCAGTGCCTCTGTTGAGTAGAGCCATTGAAGTTATCCCTGGAGTGAATTTTCTATTTCCCATCCACTCATCAAGATTTCTCTTGAAGAGGGTTAGCAAGGTGCTGTGCCTGACATATATGGGAAGTCTATTCTATAGCATTGGCAGTCTCTGGGTTATGAACCTGTCCCTCCAGGTCATTCTGTTGATTGTGGTAATGAGGTTGAGGTCTCTGGAGCGTGTGGTGTGGAGGCATTGGAATTTCTTTAGATGTAGCATTTCTAACAGAGCTGGGTCAGACATGGCTTTGTAAGTCAAGCAGAGATCACCTCTAAGTAGGCGATATGAGACAGAGAATAGTTGGAGTTTTTTTGAGTCTGCCATATAGGACAAGTGTTTAAGGCCTAGGATCCTCTTTGTGAGGTACTTTTGCAGCCTCTCCAGTTGTTGCAGGTGTCTAGTGAGGTACATGCTAAATGGGGCATTGTACTCAATGATTGGCTTAATGAGGGAAAAGTAGAGGATGGCAATGACCTCTTTCTTCCTGGATACAAAACTCTTAGTAATGAGATGTGCCACATAGAAGGACTTTCTGACCACAGTGGCAATGTGATGATCAAAAGAGAGGTTGCTGTCAACCTGTGTTCCCAGATCTCTTATAATGCCTTCTGCGTTCAGTGAACTACCATCAATGTCATAATTCATGGGAACTGGGTGTTCCCCAAATGGGATAACGACACATTTTTTGGTGTTGAGCTTAAGGCCATTGTTCTGACACCAATTGTTGGTGTCAGTGAGGCCATTTGGTAGGATGTCAACATCACTTGGGGAGTTAATAATAGCTCCCTACTTGCAATCGCCTGCAATTTTTGTCAGTCATAGTCCCTTAGTGTTGGCCTGGATGTCAGAGAAGTAGATAGCAAACATGAGAGGGCCCAGGACCGAACCCTGTGGGACTCCACTTGTGACTAGTTGGCAGTCTGACTTGGAGTCAGCTACTTTCAAACTGTGGGTTCTATCTGTGAGCCAATTTGCAACCCACCTAGTGATATAGGAATTAATAACTGGCTTAGTGAGTTTTTCTATGATTCCTGAGTGGGGAATGGTATCAAAGGCCTTGGCCTGATCAAGGTAGGCTGTATGAACCACCTTGCCTTCATCCAGTGGTGACTGACTCAAAGAAGTCGAACAAGTTGAGCAGGCATGATATGCCCTTCACAAAACCAAACTGTGTGGGATCCAGTGTTTGGAGATTCCCTATATCCTTGTTTATTAGGTCCATGATGATGTGTTCCATAGATTTGCATATCACACTCGTCAGACTAATGGGGCAATAGTTCCCAGAGTCTGTAGTCGCTCCTCCTTTGTGGAGAGGGATGACTGTAGCAGAGCACCATTCAGTAGTGACAAAGCCTGAGGTGAATCTGTGATTGAACAGGGCACACAGGTGAGATGTCAGTTCACTCTGTAGTTCATGTAGAACGCAGCCAGGGATATTATCAGGTCCCATAGAAGCTGTATTCTTGGCCTTGGACAGTGCTGTTTTAACCTGTGCAGTAGTAATACTGGGTGTCTGGCAATCTACTGGTATTGTGATTTGTGCTTTGGGGGGGTAAAGTTGGCACTGAATCTGTTGGCCAGTATATCAGAAATATCTGTTGGCTCGGTATAGGAGGTACCATTGCGCAGTAGCTCAGAGCAAATCTGGGTATTGCCATAGAGATTCTTTACATAACTATAGAAGGCATTGTGGTTGTCTTTACTGTCTACTGCAATTATGTTTTCATAGCTAGCTTTAGAGGATTTGATGAGGCATCTCAACTTTCTGTTGAGGCTAATAAGGGAGTTTTTCCAGTCTTGAGACTTCACTTTATTCCGCATCAGTTTCCTCCTTCTGTTGTAGAGTTTATTTATGGCAGGGGACCACCAGATTGGCTTCCTTTTTTTGGAGGAGAGCATCTTGGTTCTATTGGGTATGGCGAGATCCATGCATTTGTGTACGTGTTTGTACAGTGCATTGGTGTATGACTCGGCAGTCATGCAACTATTCTTCGTTTGCATGGGTGCCGTGAAGTTAGCTACCTCTGTTTTGAGGAGCCCAAAGTTAGCTTTGGAGAAGTTTTTCATGGTGGTTACCTTGTTAATGAGATCCATGATGATCTGTTCCATGGCCTTGCAGATCAGGATAGTTAGGCTGATGGGTCTATAATTTCCCAAATCGGTGGATGCTCCACCTTTGTGTAAAGGGATGACAGTGGCTGTCCTCCACTCAGCTGGAATGAAGCCAGTACTCAGGCTTTTGTTGAATAGCGTGCCTAATGGTGCTGCAAGTTCCTGCCTGAGTTTATGTAGGATGCAACCTGGCATGTTATCAGGTCCCATGGAGGCTGTATTTTTTGCCTTTTAGAGAACAGTGATGACCTGTTTCCTAGATATAAGGGGAAGGGGGCAGGTACTGGAGATGTCCTGATTTACTGATGGGGGGACAGAGGGATAAAGTTTTTGCTGAATCTGTCAACCAGCAAGTTTGCTCTATCTACAGCATTTGTATATGTGGTGTTCTTGACCACCAGTTCTGAACAGATCTGGATGCTTCCTTTGAGGCTGCGGACGTACATGAAGGCCTTATGATTGTCTCTAGTAGATGTGGCCAATTTGAACTCGGAGTTTGTTTTGGAGCATTTCACTAATGCTCTTATTTGCTTGTTCAGGCTAAGGAGACATTGCTTCCAATTTGGCACCTGCTCCTTCTTGGTCTTGGACAGCATTTTTTTTCCTTTTGTTATAGAGTTTATTTATTTCAGATGTCTTCCTTGCAGAAGATGATTTATTCCTGTCGGGTATTCCTGATTCCATGCATCTATATAAATGCTTGTATAGTGCTTTGGTGTAATTTTGGATATTGTTGCCAGTTCCAACATAGGGGAAGGAGGCTGTGAAGCTGTTTATACCATCCCTCAGGAGGCTGTAATCAGCTTTGGAGAAGGTTTTATGTCTGATCCTAGCTAGAAGGGGGTTGGTGGAGATGGTGACTTTGAAAGTGACCGCTTTGTGGTCAGATCCTACCAGGGAGGATGATACTGTAAGGATGCTGCAGTGGTTACTCATGTTGGTTAATACCAAGTCCAAGATATTATCACCTCTTGTGGGGGTATCGACTAGCTGTTCCAAGGCATTTGCATTGACAAAATCAAGAAATCTCTTGGCATTTGTGTTCTGGCATGAGTAGTTCTTCCAATCTATGTTTGAGAAGTTAAAGTCATCCAAGATCAGGGTAAAGGATTGAATCTCAATAGATTCAAACAGGACCAAATAGGTGGATTTGGCATCTTGAGAAAGATTTGGGGGCCGGTAGCTAGCTATGATTTGAATAGGGGTCTTGTCAATGGTTAGCAGCACCTGGAGAGTCTCTAGTGCATCATACTGTTTAAGCAGCCCGGAGATGTGTATGTCTTTAATGTATATTGAAACTCCACCTCCTTTGGTTTACTGCCTACAGTTTTGGGTCTGAATGTATGATAGGATGAGTAACCAGGTAAGGCAGGGGTGCTCTCTGCAGCTTTGAACCAGGTTTCTGTGACTGCACAGATGTCAGCATTTTCCAATGTTAGGAATGTATGCAATGAATGCAGTTTCATGTTTAGACTCCTAGTGTTTAGCAGCATGCCCTTTAATTTGTGTTTTGTTGAAATTTTTATCTATAACTTATCCAATCATTTAGCTGATGTTTTCATAAAGTACTTGGCAGATATCATGAACCCTACAATGACCAGGGCAAAGCAGTGATTCTTAAATCTGAATTTTCAGCAGATATAGGTATTATTCAAAGGTACTGTACATATATGCATTTCCAGAATCATAACAAAGTATGATAAAGCTACTAATCCATCCATAACTGTTAAGGCTGCAATAAGAGTGCTTTATATAATTATTCTTATTTACCACATGCTTGTCTCATCCACTCCAGTTGCCTAGTATGGGAACTCACATTTGAGGCCCTCTCTTCTGCAACTGTGGAAAAAGGGAAAAGAAAAAGCAATTCTGAATACCAGAGCTTACCATAGCTAGCTTGATTATTTTCAGGTAATACATGGCAATCATACTTTCACATCACCAGAGTGTTTCTTGTTCCCAAGTGTGGGGGACACCAGTCACACTGGTAAGTGCCCTTGCCAAATTATCCCAGGCTTCCGCTTTGTATTGGGTGCTAGTATAGTTCTCCAGCAACAGGCATTGGCCATGATCCCTAACCAGGAACCCAATAAAAACCATGGACTCCTGGACATCTCAGCACTGTGCCCTAAAATGCACAGCTTCACCTGCTCCAGACATTGCTGAAAAAAGTCAAACCTCAATGTATGAAGTGCAATTCCCAGTATTTCCCCTTTAAATACCATGGTTTCCTACCACATATGCTTACTGATAGTGTACACTGTCTATAGTAAGATATATTTTAAAATGGTGCACACCGCTTAATGTTGGGCAAACAGCACAGTATATACATATGTATAAAAACAACTTCATATTTGTGCAATGCTAAGAGTAGCACACCTTTTTCAAAAAAAAAAAAAAAGTAAATAAATAAAATATATGCAAATACCATCACCAAGGCACTTCCATGATCATTCCCTTCCATTACCAGGTTATTCAGACATGCTGCAATTGCAAATGATCATACATAAAAAGTATTCGGTCCCTGGATTAGAACCCAGGACCATCTGTACTTTATTCCAAAACTTAATTGGTGTTATCACCAGGGTAGTGACATTATACATGTTGTTTTGCTAGGTGTTATACCTTCCAATGCATGAGGGTGGCACAGCTCCATTTACTGTGTAAAAAAAAAAACAAAAGGACACAAGATGGGATAACATTTCTGGATTTCAGATAGTGATTCAGGATGGCTGGATTTACTGCATATTGATGTGGTGGTGTGTGATTTTGGTTGACCATTGAGGCTTACACAGATTCATTATCCATGCTGTTCTGAGAAGTTTGGTGGACAATGCTACTGGTACGTGCCACCCAACCTTACTTATATGAGATGAGCATCATGAATATGCAGTACATGTTACCAATGTCACTTTGTGGCTACCTACATGGATACTTTCCATGTAGGCTCTACATGGAGCCTACATAGAGTTTATTGAATCCCAAGGTATGTGTAGTGGCCTTGGATCAGTAGTAATATTGTAAGGTAAATCACAGTTTAGGATGAATGAGTTAATCAAGTGGATCAGATATGTGTAATATAATGGTACTATACAGTTGGAGATATTGGTTAAAGTATAATCATTTACATACATTTGTTGATATGATATTTACTTGACAGATGCAATCATCTTTATACTATTATTAAAAGATCTTGCTTGGCTTTAGGATGTTTTTAGCAACTCTTGATATTGCATACCTGTATACTGTTATTCCCCATGCTGAAGATTTTGGAATCAGTGCAAATGATGTTCTCTTACCAGTTTAGTTTTTAGATGTTTTCATTAACAATATTATTCTTTTTATAGATACTGTACTAGAACTTAATTTTTGCCAAATTTTTAATTATTTTTTTAACTGTGTAACAAAAGCTATAATACAATTAGTTTGAATGTTCATGTTGTTGACATTTTTAAAATGAGTTCCTCTCAACCATAAGGTGAAGCAAAATGATGGCATTGGTATGAATGAAGAAAAGATGAAACTGTTGTATCTATACAGTCTTGCATGACACTATGTATTGTTTTTTTTGGCTAGGAACAGTAACCACTTTGAAGTTAATAGAAAAGCAACATTTTTATCCCTGTTACAGCAGAACCTGCCTAAGCAAGGCTGAATCACATGATATCCCACTTTCCCCATACTGTTATGGAATCCTTAGACTGAATCACATGACATCCCACTCTCCCCATACTCTTATGGAACCCTTAGACTGACTCACATGACATCCCACTCTTCCCATACCCTTATGAAATCCTTAGACTGAATCACATGACATCCCATTCTCCCCATACCCTTATGGAATCCTTAGGCTGAATCACATGACATCCCACTCTCCCCATACCCTTATGGAATCCTTAAAGACGCACTGCACTATACATTGTACTAGGTCAGTGTTTCTTAAACTTATTTGGGCTAAAGAATCCTACACAAAAATATTTCTTTTCATGGAACCCCCTATGAAAATTTCCAACGAACACTAAGAAAATATTTACACATAATGCAAATGGTAAAAATGCAAATTTCAAGTTTCAAACTTGCACAGCATTAATGTGATTGATTTGCTTGCATTGCATTACAAAAGTTGTCAATATTTAGTGTGTAGTTTATTAAAAACAGTTTTAATGTAGGTGTCAAATTTATGCTATTCCTATATTTTGTTTTGGTTGTAGTGACAGTGGAATATACTTTCATATGCATGTAGAAATAAACAGAGTAGGATCCTTACTGCTTTTCACTAAAAGGTCCATACGCACTATACATTTTTACAAATAATTTTATCAAGAGGTAACTTAGTCTTCAGATTATTCATTTCAATGCCTGAGGAAAGATCAGCCAAACAGATCTTCTTTACTTGTAGATAAATCATTCTTTACTCATTCATTGAGACTAAAGAGATTGACAACCTACAAAAACATTCTCCTGGATCCTGGCTTAACATAGTCTTCAAATTTAATTGACTATATTTTCAAAGGATTGATGATAATTTTTTTAGTTGGTTAAACATATAACCATGATTTCATTTTTTTACCTCATTCATTTGATCGGGCAAGGAATTGAAATGATCAAAGCAGCTGCTTTCTATTATTTGCATTCAAAGTTTAATTTTCTACTTTTGGCCCTCTGTTATAACAATTCAACACCGTTTTGTGTGTTCCCTGAAAAGATTAATTAATCACATACAAGAGTTGAAATATGTTTGCAGGATAATATAACTTCATGTTCCAATCTGTGTCCTTGAAAAAATAGTACAATATCAGTTTTTGTTTGACAGAAACATAGTTATTTCTTCTCTCTGGTTACAGAGATCTTCTTCAATAAATGTTCTTATGAATGCCAGCAAACTTCAACATTTAATAATGCTTTATGAGAAGAACCCATTTCATCACACAACACTGCAAAAAGTATTGAATTTGAAGAGCCTACCTTTATAAAATTTAGTGTCTTAACAGCTATTTTTAATACTTTATTCAACTCAGCACTTCTACTTTTGTTGCTAATATTATCTGGCACATCATGCAATCTATGCTTCCCATGCTTTGTGTTTCTTGTTTCATTTTTGCAACTAATTCTGTAGCTTTACTAACCATACTAAATGCATTATCAGTGCAAACTGAAACACAGTCTGTGAATTTTAAATTGGTACTTAAGAAGTTATCAAACAATGCTGAGTACATTTCAGTGCCAGTTGAATGACTCTTCAATTTCAAGCAGCTCAGAAACTCTTTAATTTAATTTTCATCACAGTCTATGTGCCTAACAGGTTTAATTAGTAAGGCTTTATCAATGATATTTATTGATTCATCTAACTAAAGAACATACATTTCTGACATTTTAATTTCATTTATAAGTTGCTGATGAATGTCTTCATTCACCATAATTATATGACTTGAAGCACTATCATTAGAAATGGCTATTTTTTAAATTTTCTGAGCAAATGAATCACCTAACATTGTTTGACATACATCCAGCATGCAAGGCATAACCAAGTCTTCCCCATGGAGATTTTTTTTTTGATTTTGCAGTGTTAAGTGATATCAGAAACTATGCTTTAACAGCTATATAATTTACTGTACCATTAGCAACAATACTTGCTGAGATTTGAATCCCTTTTCATTTCTTTAAAAAATTCAACTGACAAAGTGTGGTATTTATGTTTAGCACGCACACATCTTTTATGTTTCGCTGGAACCGTTGTACCTATTTCATAAAATCTCTGAACACACAACACACTGAGGACAATTATCCTTATGTGTGAATCCAAATGCTATGTATGAATGATCACATTTGTGTTTCTTTTTAACTCAGTAGGTGATGATTTACTACTAATGTACCTTTCAAAAGTGGAAATGTTCCCATTCGAATTATTGATGACCCCTGCTTTTTCATATTTTAGTTGGAATCTCATCACGTGGTTGCTGATGAGGTGGTTCTATTGCATTGTCAGCCGTTTGCTGACATCCACTACTAACCTATGTATTTTTAAAGAAGAAATCTGACTTACTTTGATTGTGCATACTGGCAAATATCTGTAAAAATGCACTTTTTAGGACCATACAATATGTATATGTTCTTTTGAATTTACTTTCCTGGTGGTTTCAAATGCATACTTATCTAACAGATTGTTTTAAATTATATTTACCGTATGATAAGTAATTTCGTTTCCACTTGTTAGTCACGATATTTCCTTTGTGTTTTTGAGCTAAAGGTCCCCTGCATCACTACTAAGAATACAAACCTCTTGGCAACCCAGGTGGACCACCCATACCCTCTCTGAGTGCTGTTTCGTCAGTGGAATCCTTTCCAGCAACAGTACCATCTAAAAAGCAGTATCCCCTGCATCACTACTAAGAATACAAACCTCCTGGCAACCCAGGTGGACCACCCATACCCTGTCTGAGCACTGTTTCATCGGTGGAATCCTTTCCAGCAACAGTACCATCTGAAAAGCAGTGCCTCCTGCATCACTACTAAGAATACAAACCTCTTGGCAACCCAGGTGGACCATACATACCCTCTCTGAGTGCTGTTTCATCAGTAGAATCCTTTCCAGCAACAGTACCATCTGAAAAGCAGTGTATGTGTAAATGCATATTATTTTACCCTCTCTTTCTACCATTGTATTTACCTCTCTTAAAGCTGTTTCTGGTCAGCTACAACTCATCTCCGTGCACACCCCCATTTTTTGCTCTCTCAGCCATTTAGTTCATATTCAGCATTTAGTTAATACTTAACTGTAGTTTAATATTTCCTCCCAACCTACCCTACAACCTGCCTGTTCTAGTCTTGTTAGCTCCTGTAGCCTTGTAACTCCTCTCTCCCACCACCATAGTCCCCCATACCTCTACCTACATATTGAGTCCCTCACACACTCTGTCTTTCAGCCCTATTCACTTTTCACTCTTACGACCTTACAACCCCGTGTCTCCTCTTTCTATACTTTTCTTTTATTTCACCTCACTTACCTCCCTGGTTATCTCTTTGCTCTGGAACCAGACAGTCCTATCCTCCATAGACTAGTGCATACAATAAAATAAGTGGCACTAATCCATTCAGCTGTGTGTATTTATCTGTCTCTACTCCTCAAGGACAGTAGCGCCATTTACACACAACGCATAACAATTTTAGTCCACTACTGCTGTATTACGTCACCCCGTCCCTCCCATGATTCTTTGTAGCTGTTAATAGCCACACTTAGGATCCTGCACCATTTTCTCCTGCTTCCTTTGGCCCAATATCGTGGAGATGAGTGCACGCTGACCAGGTAGGCTCAGAGCTGAAATAGACCCAATGTACAATAGCAGCATATCTTCTGTTACTGTGTAACCATTGGTAGTGTCGTTAGCTGAGATAGTGTCACTAATTTAGATACTGGCTGCACTACTTACAATTGTTTGGTTTGCTGTGTTTCTAATTGCATATAGTGTCTGTAAGAATTCTCTCTGTCACTGGCTTCTACCTACAACTGTTTGGCTGTGCTTTACTCTTAATCGCACAGTGACTGTAGGAACTGTTCCATTATTTAGCGTACTATACAGGTTGCAGAGATAGAGTCTGTACCTACCTCACCAGCTGTATCAGAACATAATTATTCTGTGGCCTACTCATGCCAATACTATTTTATGCATACTGCATTGCTAAACGCTTGTATTCAACTAGCTTATTGTGCTCGGGTTTATTAGAACGCTATCATGCTAAGGGGTTATCATTTTTGTTATACTGTGGTGCCCACACCATACTGAAGCAGTTGTTTGTTGTTAATGCATTTTCACGCCATATAGTAGTTGCTGTTGAGTGAAGGCATTTTCTACCTACTGTAGTAACTGATGTTGTTTGTATGCATTTGTTATCTGCTGTATTTTACAATTAGTAAGCTACTGTAAATAATATGGTTGGAACACTTTGTTAGCACACTATATACAGTTACATCATCTTACTCCATTCTGTACCTCTTGCTGAGCCTTCATTTCCTCTCCTACCTTTTTTCCCCCTGCTTCCTGCCTCCCCCTCTCCACTACATCTCTCTCAACTGGAATGCCTCTCTAACCTTCTCATTTTCTTTTCCTTGTTCTCTTTCAGTAAAGGTATGTCATTTATACAATCTCTTCTGTCCCCCCTTTCTTTTCTAACCCTGTAACATTTTCTCTAACAACCTCCTCTGTGCTCCAGTCCTACATCTCCCCTTATTCACTGCACCACTCTTTCCTGGATAATACTGCTCTTGTTTGCCTCAACCTTATCCTCTATATCTTTCTTTGTTTTACAGGTTCCCTGTATCACTACTAAGAATACAAACCTTTTGGCAACCCAGGTGGACCACCCATACCCTCTCTGAGTGCTGTTTCATCGGTGGAATCCTTTCCAGCAACAGTACCATCTAAAAAGCAGTGTATGTGTAAATGCATATTATTTTACCCTGTCTCTCTACCATTGTATTTACCTCTCTTATAGCTGTTCCTGGTCAGCTACAACTCATCTCCACGCACCCCCCCTTTTTTGCTTTCTCAGCCATTGAGTTCATATTCAGCATTTAGTTAATACTTAACTGTAGTTTATTATTTCCTGCCGACCTACCCTACAACCTGCCTGTTCTAGTCTTGTTAGCTCCCGTAGCCTTGTAACTCCTCTCTCCCACCACTATAGCCCCCCATACCTCTACCTACAGATTGAGTCTCTCACACACCCTGCCTTTCAGCCCTATTCACCTTTCACTCTTATGACCTTACAACCCTGTGTCACATCTTCCTTTACTTTTCTTTTATTTTACCTCACTTACCTCCCTGGCTTATCTCTTTGCTCTGGAACCAGACAGTCCTATCCTCCATAGATTAATGCATAAAATAAGTGGGACTAATCCATTCAGCTGTCTCTATGACATATCCAACCTCTCTCCCTGATAGTTTTTTGTGTGTGTTTATCTGTCACTGCTCCTCAGGTATGGTGTTGCCCCACTCCATTCGCCCTAGCTAATGCTTGGGCTCACTTTGCTCCCCTACCCTACCCCCATTTCCACCCACTCCCACATCAATTACATTTATAGTTATTTACCACACCCCCAAGCACATCTCCATCCCAATTATCCAATCAAATTCTACCTATCATCCCCATTACAACACACTCCACCACATCCCATTCAACACCTACCCCTACAGCCAATTATCCAATCAAATTCTACCTGTCATCCCGCCTCTACAACACACATCACCACACCCCATTCAACACCTACCCCTACAGCTACTGATAGCATTTGTACATTCACCCAATTCCTTACATTATTAAATAAGATGACCTATACACATCACACCCACTTTCTACAACCATTATGTTACGCATTAACTCTCTCCTCTCACCTTCTGTTGTCCTTCCTCTCCTCCTACCACTCTCAACTTCATTTCACCCCTCTGCCACCATGGCAAACAGAACCATTACCAATTCCAGTATACCTAGTCACTGCCTTATATGACCTTATGACCTCACATGCACCCAACCCTTTTCCTGCCTATATAGGAATCAAACATGCAAAACTAGCACACAATCCTCCCAAAAACTAGCAAAAATTTTAGACAAACTAAACAAACTCTATTTACATCTACTACAAATACTCACTTGCCGTGGGAAGATTCATCCAAATCCAGGACCCAATAAATCTAACAACAACTTCACAAAACGAAATCCTCTATATGCTAGACCTTCCACTTCTCTCCTCCTCTTAAACATTAATGTAAGGAGTATACTTAACAAAACCCAGGACCTTCATGCCCTACTAGCTCTATACAAACCAGACATTGTTGTATTAACAGAAACTTGGCTCAAGCCTGAACACTACAACAATGAAATAACTGCCCCTGGCTACAATATTATATGTAGAGACAGAACAGGAAAAAAGGGAGGGGGTGTAGAAATACTATTCCAAAACCACCTCACTATTGAACAATTTGAGTGTAATTCCCAAGAAGTCAAAGATGTAGATCTAATCCTAGCCAAACTAAAACTTAACCCCAACAAACAAATAATTATAGCAGGTGGATATATCCCACCAGACAATAACTCTTAACATACTAGAAAACCTACTAAACTGGTTATCATATTCCCTTCCACAAGAAACCATAGTTCTAGGTGACTTCAATATTGACTGGGCTGACTGTGTCAGCCAAAATCCCTCTACCCATATTAACGTACATGGATTTACTCAGATTATATCTGTCCCTACAAGAATTGACAAAACCTCCAAACCCCAATGCATCTTAGACTGGATTCTTATATCAGACCCCACTCTGGCTCAAGAATCAGGCTGTCTTCCTGACAGTCTAAGTGACCATCAAGCTACCTTCTTAATTAGGAACTGATCCCACCAGAATAAACAACCCATCCTCAGAGTCGTATGTATCAAAAAAACCTTTAGAGCCAATAACCTAATCAACTCACTAAAATGCTGTAACTGGACTCCTCTAATATAACTATCTCTAGATGAAGCTGTGCAGTACTTTAACTCAACCTTCCTACAAATTTTAAACTATCATGCACCCCCCAGAACCATTAGAACCTAAACTAACTACGCCCCATGGCTAACAAAAGATTCTAGAACTTTAATGAAAGAAAGAGACAGAGCTTGGTTACAATTTCAAAACTAAAAACCACTACCCTGAAACAGAATTATCAAGAACTCCGCAACAGAGCCAAAAAATTTATAAAACTGGATAAAATTAACTACCATAAAACCATACAGGAAAAATACGCTCATAACCCCCAAAAATTCTGGGCAACTATAAATAATTTACTACACCCAAGAAAAGCAATCCCTCCCTCCCCTACATTACAAAACAACCAGGACAACATCCCTACTCAATTTAATAAATTCTTTAATGAAACAGTCCAATCCCTAGCCAACACACAAAACATGACTAGTAGCCCCTTACCAACAGAGAACTCTCCCCACTGCAGTACAAAAAACAACTCCTCAGTTTTTCTCTACATCCAGTCTCAACTAATACTATTGCTAAACTCCTCAAAAAGCTAAAACCAACCACACTGGCAGCTGACAATCTGCCAGCAGACTTCCTACAAATAACAGCTAAAGCCATAGCCTATCCCATGTCCATTCTTATAAACAGGTCAATAGCAGAATGTAAAGTCCCTCACTCATGGAAAATATCACATATTATACCATTGCACAAAGGGGGAAACTCCCTTGAGCTTACCAACTACCACCCTATTGCAATTCAATCACCTTTATCAAAAATATTGGAGAGAGTAGTTCATTCCCAACTAATGCAGTACCTCTTAAAAAATGACCTATTATCCAAATCCCAACACGGCTTCAGACCTTCCCATAGTACCACCACAGCATTACTTTCATTCACCAATATTATCAATCAACATAGAAACAATGGACTATTCATCTCCTCCATATTTTTAGACTTATCCAAAGCTTTTAATATGGTTAACCATAGCAGGCTCCTAGACACTCAAACTACCCTTAACATAAGCTCCTCCACCATATCCTGGTTCAATAACTACTTATTAGACCATCAGCAGGCAGTTCTTTGGCAAGACCAATTTTCCTCCCTTTTTCCAGTTGCCATAGGCATCCCCCAAGGGTCCATCCTCAGTCCCTTGCTATTTTCACTATTTACTAACCAGATAGTCTCATGCTCACCATCTGCCTCAGTAGTGCAATATGCAGATGATACCACTATTATAAGTGCTGCCCCCACCCTAAACGAGTTAAAAACCATAACCCAACACAACTTTACCCTAGCTGAAACAGGGTTCACTGACATCAAACTTATTCTTAATCCCAAAAAAACAAAACTTATTTTCTCTAGTCCAAGTAGGGCTCCTCCACTAAATAATGATTTTACCATAAAATCTAAAGATAATATACAAATCACCCCAACCTCACACACAAAATTATTAGGTGTAGAAATCGACAATAATCTAAAATTTGACATACACATAGACCAAACAATCAAGAGAGTTAACAAAAAGCTTGGTCTCCTTTACAGGAACAGACAGTGCGTCACTAAATATACCAAAGCCACTATTGCAAGAACCCATCTCTTATCCATCCTTCTTTTTGCCTCCCCTATCTTAACTAACCTTCGCCACACTGAATTAACCAAAATGGAATCATGCTACAATAAGATTGCCAGGTTTGCTACTGATGCCTCCCATAGATCCCATCACTGTCTAGCCCTCAAGCAACTGAACAGACTGGAGCTACCTCAACTCCTCCTACTCAACCGACTTTCAATAGCTCACACAGTCTACTACCTCTCTGACAAAACCCCAGCCCTTCAGCACCTAATCACCCCCTATACCACCTGTAGACCCTTAATTTCTAGTAATCACAACCGCATAAATACCATCAAACATAAAAATGATGCTGGCAAATCTCTCTTTGCATGCTCTATTGCCAGAACCTGAAATTCACTTCCAAAACAATTAACCACTACCAACTCTACTTCCCAATTTAAAAAAAACTTCTCAAAAACCACTACTCAAATAACTGGATTTGCTCATGCGACTCCCCAGGTTAAGCCATAACACTGCACTGTTGCTGGGATTCTGCTAAGGACCAAATGGCTGCTCCCCCCTTTCATTCTCTACTGTTTTATCATATGGTAAATCCCCTACAGTTCCAACTGACTCATCAGTTGAAGTCACGCAAAAAAATATATATTTGTAATTTCTCAAGTATTCATATTTGATATCAAGAATGACTTATTACTAAATGTTTTACAGAAATGTTATTCTCTACTAAGTATGCTAGATTGTATTATTAATATGTATTGATATGTTTCTTCTAATGTTAATACATTGTCACTCTTTTGTTTTGTACTGTACTGTTTTTTTGGAGCTTTTCTCCTGGGCCTCCTCTGAAAATGGACCTGTGTCCAGTTGGACTTTCCTGGTAAACAATAAACAAAATAAATTAATTAAATGATTTTGAATTTGTTTGATTGTGTTTTAAGTTTGGACTTTTGAACATTTTTCCAGCAAGAAGTGAAATAAAATTTATCAACCAATAGTAACAAAATGACCCCCATTTTGGAATATTTCAACCATAAAGGACCACAAACTGTTTTATTATTATTTAATATCTTTATCCATTAATTACATGCACTTTGGCAGTATATATTTAACATATCAGATTGTGATAAAAATGGCCACAGTAGAGTATTCCAAATTAATTACAAAATGCAGACTTGTTCCATAATGTAGTCACAGCAAAGTATACTGACTTATTTCACACAGATGCATATTTGTTCCTCAAATCCAGATTAATGAGAAGCATATGCCATGAGTAAAACTTACTTTAATCCACCAATGTCACCACAGTAGCTATAGCTATTTTGTTAGCTAAGTATACCTCGGACAACTAATTGTGATTTGTTTTACACAACAAACACAGAGTAGACAGTGTAGCCACAGTAACATATTCCAACTTAACTTCACTCAAATGCACACTCCTGCAAACCTAGAGGAATAATTGTTTATAATGGACATCTAACAAGATGGCAAGATGCTTTCATCCACAGATAATCCTCCAACCCACCTAGCAGTTATATCCCCTTTGTTGAATGTGTACACAACAGATTGCTGATTGCAATGGAAAATAATGGCCAAACAATAGCTACTGTTTCAACTTTTTCTCAGAAACAATAGTCAAAAGGTGTTCTGACTTGCATCAAAAAAATCACAATAGTCCCGCAAAGCCGGAATAATTACCAAACAATAGCAATAATTTTTATCTGTTGAGAGCCACTGCAACCAGCAATTACAGCAGTTTTACTGTCTGCATGCATTTCATATAACCATTTCTAATAAAACAAAATAACAGCTGTCCCCACAACAGAGTACTCTCATATCTCTCAACTTATAAGAATCAAGAATGAAACCAAGAAAACTGAATAAATAACTAAATAATGAGGGACAGATTTAAAATATTTTTTGGATACTTAAAGCTGCTAGAATAACAGTTTTTCATTAACATATATTTTCAGATGGATGTGAAGTCTGCAATTAAGCATCTGTCATTGTTTAGTCAATTGACTGTGAACCTCAGTGATTTGCTAGATTATGTAAACCACAAATTTTACTAGGAACAGACCAAAAATATGGTACAAATCACAAGCAGTGGAGAGGTATGCATTGTGTGATTGCAGTACAAGTCTCCAGAAAACCACATAATTTATGTGGAAGTTAAGAGTTATGCTGTTATCTGATCATCTTGTCAAGCTATTCGTTGATATCTCGTTACCTGCCAGATTGGATTATACCACTAAACCTGCAGTCATCTAACATATGCATAAAGATTGTTAAAAAAAATAAGTGCATCTGGCCAACAAATCCAGATACCATAACAGTATAAAATTTGCCTATCACTAATCCCACTCCCAATAGTATTGTAGGATACTACTTAAAAATGCAAGTTTAAAAATTGACAATGACAAAAATGACACAAAAAATGTAAACACATTGTCATGTCTCCATTATGAAATGACATTACTGCAGAAAACTTCCTTCTCTTACAAAATTTAATTTTAAGCAGATCTATTTAATAAAAGCTTTATAATTTCAGAAAGTTATTAGACTTTAAACAAGGTAATTGCAGGAAGAGGATATCTTGATCATAAAATAACATAATGCCATTATGGCAACTTCCATTACAAAATAATAGTAGCACACGGAGCTATTAGTACTGCATAAAATGTGATAAAAAACGTGACTCACTTTTTTGTGGTGGAGCTTTCTTTAAAGCAACAGGCCACTGAACCAGCCATTTAGTCTCTTTCAAGACAACCTCTTCTTATTCATTTAACCAAAGTAATATGATCTAGCTGCAATCCCTTTAGAAATTCACGGACTACTCCTAGCAAAGGAAGACTCTGCCAGTTCAGCTATCAAAAGTTCTATCACTCACCTCTCCTCAAATGACCTCTTCCTCTTTAATTTGTTTTGCATTTCATAGCAGTAAAATGCATTATAATTTCACTGCATTTTATGTCTGCTTTGTTTTTGGCATTAATCATAATTGTTATAGTCACAACAATCATAGGCATAATCAGTTACAAACAGTTATCAGTCATTAGTTATAAAGTTAAAATTGTACACTTCTGGTCAGTTCTCTTACCTGGCTAATGAATAAAGTTACTCTTCTTTACTGTTTTTGATGAGTGTCACTTGAGCTACCACAATCTCAGGCAGATGGGACCTTGGTTTATCATCTCATCCAAAGAACAGCATGCTCAGGAGTACAGTACTCCCCTTTCAAATGGAGCACTGTAGTGGCAGTATTGGAAAATGTATCACAAGCAGCTGGGGTGGGAAAAGAACCTACAGCCCTTTGATATTCCAATGCCAAAGGTGAGTGTGCTATCAAGCAACTACCACTGATCTCCATATGCATTGCAAGTGAAGTTTAATAAATTATGAGGACATAGATGCTTTGACAAATAGCCCTTCACAATATTAGTTCTGACATACTACTCATTCAGAAAATAATAAAAAAGCTTTTTGTTTAATATTTTATCTATAATTGCCTCTCACTCTGTTGAGAAAGAACATTTTTTACTGTAATTATTTTTTTATGGCAAAACAAATAATTGCAGTTATAGGACATGCCAAGACCCATATTACAGCGTGGATTTCCAATGTTCATAACCTAACGACTTCATATAATGAAGATGTATAATGGTCATAACATTATAACCTTTTCTGATACTGATGTAAGTTTCTAAAGCCACTGTCTGGCAGCAGTCACTCCTCAAAAAAAATATAGCACTGTTTTTCCCTAAGCATACCCATTATTGGGACTTAACAGTTTTGGACTTTTCAGTTTCTCTTCTGGACTGTTCACTCATTCATGCAAATGGACTGCCAGATTAATGTAGCAGAACACTGGGCTGCTGGTCAATAATGCTAGACAGGTCAATATTCTTTGATTCCCTTCGGATTGCAGTCTCTGCTGCTACTCTGATTCTTGACAACAACAGACAATGTTAGATAATTATAAATTCTATCACAATGAGCTACTCAAAGTAAAGATCAGATTTCTCAAACACACATGCTCTATATGTCAATAAATTCTTCACTACTCTTCAACTATATTTTTCCTACTGCATTGGTCTTGTGTTTCTTTCTTCTTTGGTTCATTGGCTGAGCCCTGCCCCCTCACACAGCCAAAGAGAAATCATAAAACAGCAGAACAGAAATGTGCCTATAGTCTGTTTCCAGAATATGTTATAATGTAATAAAATTTAAAAAAATTGCTCCAAACACCACAAAGAAGGAACAATGTATACATATACTCATAGATTATATAAAATGGCATATACATTCATAATAAATACAAAAGCATTTTTTTGCTACAGTTTCCTTAGGCTTTTCTGGTGGAAATATCTAAGATAGCTGTAACAAAAATGTCAATATCTGTATTCATTTACTGGTTTATATTATCAGTGATTTTAAATAAATCATTTGCACCCACTCCTTCTACTTGGTATCTGGAGCATTTGTTTAACAGAACACGAACTTCCATTTAAAGGGGCCATGGCTTTATATCATGACAACATGTGAGTATACCTCTTGAATGTCCAGAATTTTGTAGAACATTCCTTGAATTTGCCTGATGCTTTTGCCTTGTTGATTTTCTGGTAAATCACTGAGGATTAAAATCAGTCAATAATGCCAAAGTTCCATACTCATTATAGTTCAGAAAATGCATGTTGCTGTAAAACCTTTTACCATAATTCAGTTAAAAGTCAACAGAATGATAATTAATAAATTGTCCAAAAGTTTTGTCCTTTTTCCCATTATTTTTGGTCTTGAACAGAATTCTTGAACAAAGTTTAGAGGTACACCTGAGAATCAGGATAGTAATTTGTGGGTATACCAATTTGTGCAATACTGTTAAAAGTGATACAATTGAAAAATACAATCTATCCTCAGCTGCCGACCATCCCTTCAATAAGAATTGCATGGTTAAGTGCACTGACCCGTCCAATGTCAATCTGCACATCATAACTAATCACCTCCCTCCTGTGCTGTAGCAGCTGCATCTGTCTTCAAAGTGACCTGTGCTATTTCTGTTTTTTTTTTTATTTTATTTGTTTTTTTAAGTAAAAAGATAAACAAATATAGAAAAACATTTTGCAGAGTTCCTCTTTTCTGTAGACTTTAATTCAAGAAATCCCACAGAAGTTTCCAAGGAACCCCAGGATTCTAGGTAACACACTTTAAGAAGCACTGCACCAGGTAGTTAATGTTCTCTCCTGGCATGGGGGATGAATTTACAACATTATGTGCAGCTGAGTGATAAAATAATTCAAAGGAGTGTGCCAACAAGAAATTAGTTACCAAGTCAATAAAATCAAGAAAAGTATGGTCCACTTTTATTCAGTCATGAAATACTTCTTTCAGTATGCATTCCTGCCTGTTCTTTGATGTACTAGTAAATGTTAAATGATTGTTATTAAATGTGACTCAGTAGCTCAGTCTGTTAAATGCCTTGAATACAGTACATTTACCGGGGTAAGTGGTGCAATTGGTGCAGTGGGGCAGCCATCAAAACTTGGCCCGCCCCCAAACAAAATGCAAACAAGCAAAAAATTACTAATTACCCTAATGCCTATACTGTTTCTTTTTTGCCATCTCACTGCCTATGAGCAAACACTTGACCATGGTATTCACTTCCCACATGGTCAAACAGACACCCACAACTACACACATCACACCAAACACTTTACCATCCCCAGCACACCGAATATACCACCCCCAATAAAATACCACCTCTGTACAGCCACAAGACAAAATCCTAAAGACAAATAATATATAAAAATTATTAACAAACTCCTAAAGCTTTGTCACTATAACCTTATAACACATGGGGACATTCATCCCGGGTCTATGTCAATTATTCGAATGCTTAAAATGTCAAACGTTATATGGTCGAGACCATATGTTCGACATTTCAAGTGTTCGAAGATTGACTTTTAACTGCGCCATACAGTGCAGAATGGGAGAATTTCCCTTTTCTGCACTGAAGTTGGTATATTTAAGTAGGGGGGGGTGTGGGTGGTGCAGGGGGCTTGCCTCCCTGCTTGCAATGTTAAGGTGTGTTTTTCTTTGTTTTTTTTTTATTTAATATTCGAACATCCAAATGTCGACCGTATGGTCTTGACCATATGGTATTCGACATTTTGGATGTTCGAATATTTAACATAGACCTTTCATCCCAACCCTGGCCCACCCTCACCCAATAACCTCCACTCCCCTACCACAACCCACACAGTCAAGCTACCCATGTATACTCTCACCACTTCCCTCCTAGCATTTCACCTAAATATTAGAAGTATTTACAATAAGATTCCCAACCTACACTCCCTCCTAGCAACCCACTCCCCAGACATTATGTGTCTTACAGAAGCCTGACTAAAACCCAGTACTTCTGACAATGAGATATTCATAGGTTCATAGGTTCATAGGTTTATACTAGGCTATCTGCCCAAGGGCATTTACAAGCCTAGCCCATAGTTTTGTGGCTTATGCCACCCCTTTAGTATGGGGAACTATACCCATTATTTTGCTGTGCCTCTGTCGAGCAGTGACACTGAGGTAATCCCTGGGGTATATCTGCGATCTCCCATCCATTGGTCAAGATTTCTCTTGAACAGGGCCAGCGAGGTGCTCTGCCTCACATATACCGGGATTTTGTTCCACAGCATAGGGAGTCTTTGGGTGATGAATCTATCCCTCCAGCACGTCCTATTAATAGCCGTGTCGAGGTTTAAGTCTCCCGCCCTTGTGGCTCTGATGGATCTAGATTTTTTTGAGGTGAAGCATATTCATCAAATCTGGGTTTGACATGGCCTTGTATGTCAGGCACAGGTCACCTCTGAGCAAGCAGTAAGCGACTGAATAGAGCTGAAGTTCTTTCAGTCGGGCAGCATAGGACAGATTTTTGAGACCCTTTATCCTTTTGGTGAGGAACTTTTGTGGCCTCTCCAGCTGCTGCAAATGTCGGGTCAGATACATTCCGAATGGGGCATTGTACTCAATCATTGGTCTGATGAGTGATGAGTATAGGGAAACTATGACCTCCCTTGATCTAGATGTGAATCCCTTCATGATAAGGTGGGCAATGTAGAAGGTCTTCCTAACTACTTTAGCTACATGGGTGTCGAATGACAGGCTACTGTCAACCTGGGTCCCCAGGTCCCTAATAACTTCTTCTGTGCTCAGTGGATTGCCACCTATATGGTAGCTAGGGGTAACCTTGTTTTTCCCGATGGGTATGACTATGCATTTTTTGGCATTTAACTTTAGGCCATGGCTCTGGCACCAGTTATCCGTTTCTGTGAGACCCTCTGTTTTCGACTATGGCGCCCAGTTTGCAGTCATCTGCAAACTTTGTCAGCCATAACCCTCCTGTGTTTGCTTGTACTTCGGAAAAGTAGATGCCAAACAAGAGTGGCCCAGGACTGAGCACTGTGGGACACCACTTGTGACAGGCTTTGAGTCTGACATGGCACCAGCAACTCTGACCCTGTGGGTTCTGTCACTCAGCCAGTTTGCAACCCATCTTGTGATGTATGGGTTAACATTTAAGCTGATGAGTTTTTCAATGATACCCGAGTGGGGTATTGTATCGAAGGCTTTCGCCAGATCGAGGTAGGCTGTATGGACTGCCTTTCCCTCATCAATGGCTTTGGTGACTGTTTCGAAAAAGTCAACCAAGTTTAAAAGGCATGATCTGCCTTTGACAAAGCCAAACTGGGTTGGATCCAAAGTCTGCAAATTCCCTATGTCTTTATTTATGAGATCCATTATGATCCTCTCCATGGCTTTGCAGATAAGGCTTGTCAAGCTAATGGGCCGGTAATTTCCAGGGTCGGTGGAGGCCCCACCTTTATGAAGTGGGACTACTGTCACAGTGCGCCACTCCCTGGGTACGTATCCAGAGGTGAGACTATGATTAAACAGCTGTCCTAGCTGTGGGTTTAATTCCTCATTGAGTTCGTGGAGCACGCAGCCGGGAACACCATCAGGTCCCATGGATGCTGTGTTTTTTGCTTTGGAGAGAGCAGTTCTCACTTGGGCGTTAGAGATGTTTGGGGGGCTGCAATCATTTGGTATAGATATCTCTCCTTTTGGGGGGGAGAAGTTTGCACTGAACCTGTCAGCCAGTATGTTGGCAATGTCTGTAGGATCAGTAATCTTCACATCATTTTGAACTAGTTCTGAGCATATCTGGGAGTTTCCTCCCAGGTTTCTAACATAGCTAAAGAAGGCCTTATGATTGTCTTTTGAGTCTTTAGCTATTTTTCTCTCAAAGTTTGCTTTGGATGATTTTATGAGAGCTCTTAGTTTTTTACTTGTAGTGATCAAAGGTGTCTTACCTTTTAAGGATTTTGCTCTATCTTGTAGTAGCTTCCTCCTTTTGTTGTAGAGTTTGTTTATGGCTGGGGTCCACCAGACTGGACGCTTGCCTTTGGTACAAAGAGTCTTTGTTTTGCTTGGGATTGCCTTATCCATGCAGTCCTGTAGGTGCTGGTAGAAGGCATATTACCTCCAGGATACAATATTCACTGATTAGACAGAAAGGTGGTGGGATAGCAGTCCTTTATAAAAATACTCTAACAGTTAATAGAGATACCATTCAACCTCCCCAATTCAGTAATGCAGAACTCCTCATAACCAAGCTAAATATTAACCAAAACAAACACTTGAGCATTGTCTGTGCATATATTCTGCCAAGCAACAACCTAAATACCCTAGAGGATATCCTTTACTGGTTATCCACTAACTATCCGCAGGAAACCATAGTTCTTGGCGACTTTAGCACTGACTGGCACCCCTGCTCAACCAACCCCACCCCTCACCCATATAAACTTATCTGGGTTTAAACAGACCATAACCTCTCCCACTAGGATAAACAAACCGATTAACAGGGAAAGTATCCTTGAATGGATCCTAGTCAATAACCAACTCCAACTGTACACAGCTGGTACTCTCCCTGATGACCTCAGTGACCATTGTCGAACCTATGTCATAAAACATAAGGCAGGAAACCCTCACCAGCCCAAATATAAAACAGTTAGAAACAGGAAAAATGTTGATGCTGCTATGTTCCAAAATGAATTAAAATCAGTTGACTGGTTAAAACTAAAAAATCTTACATTAGAGGAGGCTATAGATCACTTCAACACTAAATTCCTAAGTATCTTTGAGTCTCATGCTCCAGCACGTACAATAAAAACTAGATCCAATACATCACCATGGCTCACAAAAGATACCAAAGCTAAAATCAAAACCAGAAACAAAGTTTGGACCACCTGGAGAACAACTAAAGCCCCACTTGACCATCTAAAATATTGTCAACTCAGGAATGATAAAAAAAATCTATTTTACTGGATAAAAAAGCTTCTACCAAAACCTCCTACAAAAACACCATAACAACCCTCCAAAGTTGCGGGCAGGCATAAACCAACTACTTCACCCAGGTCATTCTACCACCCCAACCCCGGCTAACCACACCCATAGTCCCCCAGAGACCATAGCTAGCACCTTTAACAACTTTTTCACTGAAACAATCCAATCCCCTAGCAAATCAACTAGCCCCCTCAAACTTAAACCCCACCCCTAATCTACCCAATAATCACCCTGAATTAAGCTTCCAACCAATATCCACTAGTTTTATCAAAACACTTCTAAAAAAACTAAAACCTACCCCCCTCACTGCCGACCTTCTCCCTGCAGAGTACCTAAAAATAGCTGTAGATGCCATTGTATATCCCATTTCTATCCTTATCAACAGAACCTTATCTGAAAATGCTATCCTCTCCCTCTAGAAAATATCTCATTTCATCCCACTCCATAAAGGTGGCAGCTCTACAGACATATCCAACTATAGACCCATTGCTATGCAATAGCCAAAATAATGGAGAAATGTTTACACAAGCAACTAATGCAATACCTTACACAAAATAACTTAGTATCCAACTCCCAACATGGTTTCAGGTCCTACCACAGTACTATCTCAGCCCTCCTTTCCTTTACTACTGCCATAAACCAAAACAGGAATGACAATAGGCTTACCTCTGCCCTCTTTCTTGACCTATCAAAGGCCTTTGACATGGTCAACCATGAACTTCTCATTCTTTCACTAAAATCTATTTCCCTCAACAAGCTCACTACCCAATTGTTCCATTTCTACCTGACTGGTAGACAACAGGCAGTACTATGGCAGGGCAAACTCTCCGACCAGCTACCCCTCACACTTGGTGTCCCTCAAGGGTCTATACTAGGTCCACTACTATTCTCTATTTTTATCAACAACCTTCACACTGCTATCCCTAAAGCTACCTGCATTCAATATGCAGATGATTCCACTCTCATCTGCTCAGCCACCTCCCAACCCGAACTGCAAACCTTAACCCAAAATACAGTCAACACTATCGAGAACTGGCTCTCCAACCAATGCCTACTACTGAACCCCAATAAAATAAACACTTACTCTTTTCCCCCACTAGTAGATCTACCACGCTTTCATTCTCTGTCACATCTAAAAATGGTACCTCTATTTCTCCAGATCATCACATCAAACTGCTAGGGGTTATCATAGACAATAATCTCAAATTTAACCTACATGTCAACAAAACCATACAGACCATCATTAAGAAGCTTGGTTCACTGTATAGAAACAAGACATTTTTAACTCCACAGGTCAGGACTGCAATTGCCCGATCACACCTACTCTCTACACTTTTATATGCCTCGCCTTTACTCTCAAACTTCAACAAATCTGAAGTAGGTAAGCTGTCCCATAGTTGCAATCATATTTCCAGATTCACCACTGACTCCACCTATAGAACCCACCACTGCCAGAATCTTAAACAACTAGAGTGGCTAGAAATGCCCAACTTAATTAATTTCAATCAACTCTTAATAGCTCACAAAATTCTGTACTATCCTGAGGAGGCCTCCTCACTTAAAAATATTATTAAGCCATATAGCAACCTGAGATCCCTACGGTCAGCTGATAAACTACTGGTCCAAACCCACAAAGCTAGTAACTCTGAAGGGGAATCCCTGTTTGCCAACTTCACCGGCAAAACCTGGAATTCGTTGCCAAACTATATAACCTTACAATCCTCCAAATGTTTCTTTAAAAAAACCTCAAACAATATCTCAAAGTGAATTGGCTATGCCCATGTACCAGCCCTGATTAGTTATAAACTGATAGCATAAACCAAAATGATCACAACATGTAACTATGTCACCAAGCTCTGCTTCTAATCTGATTCATAGGTTGGTACTAAGCTAACTGCCCTTGTGAGCCATTTTAAGCCTAGCCAGTTGTCCCTTGTGAGACTCAAACCCTGCACCTTGTGTTTGTAAGGCAAACACCTTAACCATTAGGCCACCCTCCCTGAGATCCCTACACCTGATGTCTCCTACTTTTAATTATGTCTGTCCATGAGAATTGTGAGTCCCTACTTGGGGACACTACTATGCCATTGTAAAAAATCACTTTGGTTTTTATAAATGTTTCCTAACTTCTGCATAAGCCATTGTATATAATCACATTTTTATTATTGTTTCCTAACTTCTGTGTATATAATCACATTTGTATTATTGTTTCCTAACTTCTGTGTATATAATCACATTTTTATTATTGTTTCCTAACTTCTGTGTATATAATCACCTTTTTATTATTGTTTCCTAACTTCTGTGTAATCTATGTAAGTATGACTATGTGCAGCTTTTCTCCCCGGGCCTCAGCTGAAAATGGACATGTATCCAGTCGGACTATCCTGGTAAACAAATGTAAAATAAATAAATAATAAATAAATAAATAGATAACGCATCTGATTACAGATTAAAAGACTGTAGGTTCAACTCCTGCCTGGCTCGGTTGACATATTTGGATGACGCAGTGGTGCAGCAGTTGCATTGTTGCCTCACAGCAAGAGGTTCTCCAGTTCGATTCAGTTCTTCTGTGTGGAGTCTGCATGTCTTCCTTGCATTTGTGTGGGTTTCCTCCCACATTACAAAGACATGCGTCTTGAGTGTTTCTCCCCGGTCCTCCGCTGAAAATTGGCTTTGTTCCAAGTCGGACTTTCCCGGTTAATAAATGTTAAATAAATAAATAAAATAAATAAATGTAGTAGATATGATAAGTGGACTTTTATCTTTTGATGGGGTATGTGACCTATAACATTCCAATGGCAGTGCTGGGTATTTAAAATACATTCTGTATATGGGGAATGAAAGTATATTATTCGCATCTTTAAACTTCTGAACTCCTAATTACTCTTGGAGAGAACAGTGATGTTGATAAGAAACAATGTTTGTTGCGCATTCCCCATTCTAATAATATGCAGTGAGTTGATGTTCATTATTTCTGATAGAAAGAAATAGCCTTAAAGCAATGACCTGATTTTAAACCACATTTATTTATACCCTCTCTCACATGATATAGCCAACTGCAGTCATTTTGAGAGCTCAGTTAGTTTCTCCTTAGTGATTTCTCTGAGGACCTTTATCTTTGACAAGCTATTCTGGAAACATCCCTTCACATAAAAGGCTTTCTCCCAGGAGTTTCAGAGTGCACAGGTGAAAATAGCAACTGTACATCTGACAGACTCAAAGCAAGACCTCTTTTAAAGCAAACAGACTTGGTAGGTCTCTAGAGTAGACTCACTGCATTCTTTTATTTAAGTAGTGCACAGAGTTAACTCAATGACAGCAAGCAACACAGGTCACTTTTTATACAAGTAATAATCCTAATAAAAGTAATTGTTCATGTAAGAAAATGTGACTTTTCAGTCAGTATTAATGAATGCAGTTTCTCAGACCATAATGCTTAATATGTTCCAGTATTCGATAAGCATAAATTCTTAGGATCCGGCAAGCAGGCATTTTAAGAACATTTGTTTTTAAATAGTAACTAAACATATTTCTCACCTTTGAACAGTAACGTCAGATCTGCAGATCTGTTGTTAGAAATTTTGAATCAAATTACAAAGAGCAGCAATCTTATTAGAATATGGACATTTTTGTAAAATATGATTGACTGCAGACTCGTTTTCTTTGTTTATGCCTCTTAAGTGCAACTGTTTATGTAGGAATAGGTAAGAGAAGATCATGACCACCATGACCACTAGATGGCAGCATGAGATTCTGACTCCAATGTTTTACTTTTCAGACAGCAATTTTTGTTTCTGCAGTATTAAATTGATATATATGCATTTGAAATAATGCATCCTCAGGTTTATCTACATTGTTTATTTATGCATGATGAGTAACACTTTCTTTTTATGTAACAAAATTATAGCACATCAGGATGCACATTACTTTTTTTTCTGAAAATTGATTTCTCATATATCAATTACTGTTGTTTTAGCATGGAATATTATGTTCTCAGAATTTGCAGTTAGTAAGACATAATGAGGATAATGCCAGTTGAAAAGAAGTTGTGGAATTTAGCTAATTTTAAGACATTCATAGCACAAAGGAACAGCGTGATTCCTACTGGAAAGAATGATTCTTCTTTGTTTTGTCTCTATGGTAAAATGAATCTCTGTGGTAAGATTCTGTCAAGTGCTCCTGCAAACTTCAACATGCTTTTTATTTTTTTCACAAATGATGATGTGAGTACATTCATTAATCCAAGACAGATCTTGCTGTACCTATCAAAATAAGACCACTCTGATGTGAATCAACTACATGTTATGTTTAAGGTCAGTTAATATTTGAATAATGATTTTAGTATATAATTTGTTTATATTTTTAAAGTAATACCAGGATCTACAAAATATGTAATTTTATACTATTTTATTGCATTGCAGTGTAATATATTTAAGCAATAACCCACGCCTGGGTGTGGGTAATGTTGGATTTACCCACGGTTGGTGTGGTTTGGTGACAAGGGCGAAACCCGAGTGACAAAACAACGACAACTGTGGGTAAATCCAGCATTACCCACACCCAGAAGTGGGTTATTGCTATTATACAATGACATTATTTAAGAAAAAAAAAAACTTTTCTTAAATAATGTCCTTGTATAACAGTGCTGTGCTGTCCTTCTGCCGCTGGACAGCTCCGCTTTGCCATTGCTGATGTACTGCGCATGCGTTTGGAACTTGCGTTCCCATGCATAGCCAGTACATCAGTGCTCGGGAAAGTAAGCAATGGAGAAAAGAAGATCTCCATTGCTACGTTTTTTTTTTTTTTTTAAACCCTTAAAATTAAAGAATATATCAACAGAAAAAAGTCCGGGTGACCAGACCTTTTTCCGTTGTATATTCTCAGTGGGCACTCTGGTTAGGCTGGCCAATTAGCGTGCTCATTTTACGATGTTACCGTCCAGCCATTGTATAATTGCATATATTACATTGTGATTGTTGATCAGTGGTTAGGTGGTTATAAGGCTGCATGAAGTCTTTTTATGTGGAAGTGTTCTGTTTTTTGTCATTATGAAGAAGTCCATGTTTCAAAGAAGGGCAAAAGCACGTAATAAAATTGGTTCACTCAGTGTATGCAACATTTTTTTTCATTTTTGTTTTAGTTAGCCTGAGTCCACATTATTAACTTTTTAGTTTTTGGTCAAATGAAGAATAATTTGCTGTGTATGAAGAACCCAGTAAGAAAAAGCTTGCCAGCACTATTTGAAATCATTATTTGTCTCCTTCACACATATCCATTTGCTACGTACTATAACAACTCATTACATCCGAGTGACGCCTCCAGGTGCATCTGCAGTTACCTCCTACTGCTCCTATAGGCGTCAAGTATTGCTTGCTCATATTTGCATTAATAATTCCAAAACCATGCCCTGTACAAGGTATCAGAATATTTTATCTTGAAGCATACATGATGGCAAACACAATTGTATTGATATTTGACCTATGTCGATGAGTATTTGTTAGAATTGTAAGGTGATACCTTTATTTTTTAAAGGCCCAAGCCACGCCCACTAGGAGTTAAAGGTGCACAATCAAAAGAGCTGTACTGGAGGGAATGAGAACCATCTCTCATTCTCCTTTTCCAGACTTAAAGAGAAAGAGAGAAAAATGCATTATGTAATAATAAATCAATTCAATAAAATAGTATTTTCTTGTTTTCTTTCTTCTTTAGCAAGCTTTAGGAAGATTTCTTGGTGTAATCTATCTGTCCTTTCCTGGGCACCAAAAAGGAACAAAGAAATGTGCATGCTAAACTCTGTTTTATAGCTGGGCTTCATGAAAACCACCGAGGTGTGAGACTGCAGTCATATAATGCCAAAGACTCCCAGCTGCTGAAAATATCTGGCTAGACGTCTGAGGTTCAGCTCCTGCTTAGTTCCAAATTATTTATACAATTTCTTACAGCAATACTCCTATAACTCTTCAGTTTACTGTTATGCCCACTACTTCATACAATTGAAAATGAATAATTTTATGATGGTTTTATTCTGTTGTACAGTACTGGAAACATTTCCTTTATAGTTTCATGAAATTTTAAGATTTTGTGATATTAAATTATATGAATAATGTAATGTATTGTTAAGCATGTGAGAGGTAGCAGGTTCAGTGCCTGCATTCAGTCTGGCAGTTATAGTGCAGAAAATTTAGGCTCTGAGCTGTTAAAGAGCTATTCCCTAAAGTCAAGGGTTCAGAGCTTGATGTTTCCACTTCCATTTGTCTACTTGTGTTCCTCTGAGCATGTCACTTGACCACACGGTGCTCCTAAGTCATCTCTAAAAAAGGACACTAGTGTCAAGTATATTTACCCGGTTAACAAAACTATGAAATAAAAAAAAAATGTTCTACTGAATATCATTAGGTTAAGAACACAAATTAAAGCAACTCTACTAGTCAGGGAACATTTAGTATGGGCCGAAATCTGAGATTAAATTAGTTTAATATAAACTAACAGCATGGATGTTTGCACAATTACAAACATTTCTAGTTAATTGTGTAAATTGCTATACCAAGCAATATAGCCTTCAACATTTCATTGAAGGGACTGAATTTCAGAGAAAACATGTTCTATGTAGAATATACAAGCAACAGTAGTTAAATTACACTTATCTAGATTGTAGATTTTGTGTTCAAATTTGTACATATTATACTGTTATCACTAAGAAATGTCAGTCTGCAGACATACTGTAACTGCATCTTTCATTTGTTTGAGTTAATGGAGTGAGCCAAACCAAATGGCTTTCCTGAGCACAGGAATCTCCATTACTTTATAAAGAAAGAGCTACAAAAGAGAGAGGGGGACAAGCTGCCAATAGTGTTGTTAGCCCTAATCAACATCTAAACTAAATTTTTATCATGCCCACAGGAGGGGTGGGTCATTGCAGATCATTAGATTTGTTAATAATGTGCAAGCAAGTATAATAAAATATATCAAGTGCTATTTTTAGTAGCTATTTTATTTTGCACCAGTACCCGGTGCTATTTGCAAACAGTTTAATACATTTTACTTTTGTTACCCTGACTCCCAAAAGTTATGAATCACAACGACAAGTGCTGAATGCTATGGCTGTCTTAGGTCAGGAAACCTGCTGGTAGCTAGCAACAGTCACTATTCTGTGATTTTTGTCTGTATCATGATAGAATAACTGTATTAGCTAATGGTTAGATGGGAACTATTGCTTGTGTTGAAGCAGTGTGTGGCGCTCTGGTTCAGAGAAATAAAGCACAGACTGTGACCCAGATGGTCCAATTTGAGATAGTGGCTTATGTAAACTAGACTACATCATAAATGAATTCATATTTTCCCATATGGCCAGACTAACCTTTTTACTGTTTGTTTGGGTTAGTCATTACTTTAGTGGCTCCTAGTTGCATGCTCTAGTTATTTTATATGTAGCAGCATAACTTGTATACCATGCTAGGCACCCAGCTGTGTATAATGTTTGCCTCCTTGATTATACTTTGATTAGGTCAAAGGAAATCCTATACCTGGATCTTACCCATGCTGCATGAACATTGCTAATACACAGAAAATGGACTTAATGTTTTTTAAAGGCTATTAATGCTATGACATACTGTTAAGTTTAGTGTTTATCTGATTTCTAAAGTATGCTGAAATGTATTTGTTTGCCAGAGATGACAAATGGGTGAGGAAATGATCACAGGCTTACTGACATGCTGGCTACAAAACCAAAGAGCATGTTAAGAGATGATTATGACATTTTTGTCTTTATACTGTTATATTATTACTGTTCTTGATTTTTGAGTAATCCATCACATTAGATATAAATCATAAATTAAAATTATGAGACTTTTTATTTCTTTATTAGTTGGGATGTTTAAAGAGTTTAAGTTTAAGAGCCTTAATTGGGATCACAAATTAGATGAAACTGTGAAAATCAGACTTAGGTCCAAGATATAAAATGGAGAGAGATCAGTCATTACTTTGACAGGTAAACTATAGTGTGATATAAAATTAAATTAAAAATTGTGAGAAGTAACATCTGGAGAATGTATTAGCAGGAGTCCCAGAAATCTTTGCAGTCTAGAGGGTGGAATGGTCCTCCTAAACAGGCTACATTACAGTGCAGAGATAATGGTGGAGACAGATGAAAATTAAATGTCAACATTAATTAATATCAGCATCTGAAGAACTGGATGGAGGAGTATGAACCTGAGCAGATGATGCTAGCTCACTCATCCTGTGAGGCAGAGGCTGCTAGGCTGATGGCATTGATGATACCCAGTGTGTAGGCTGATGGTACTGATGACACCTAGTGTGTAGGTCCATGGCATTGATGACACGTAGTGTGCAGGTCCAAGGCATTGATGACACCTACTATGTAGGCCCATGGCACTGATGACACCTACTATGTAGGCCCATGACACTGATCACACCTAGTGTGTAGATCCATGGCAATAATGACACTTAGTGTGTAGGTCCATGGCACTGATGACACCTAGTGTGTAGGCTGATGTTACTGATGACCCATAATGTGTAGGCCCATGGCACTGATGACACCTACTATGTAGGCGCATGGCACTGATGACACCTAGTGTGTAGGCCCATGGCATTGATGACACCTAATGTGTAGGCCCACGGCATTTATGACACCTAGTGTGTAGGCTGATGGCACTGATGACACCTAGTGTGTAGGCCCATGGCATTAATGACTTTGAGTTTGTATGCCCATGGCACTGATGACACCTAGTATGTAGGTCCATGGTATTGATGACACCTAGTATGCAGGCTGATGGCACTGATGACACCTAGTATGTAGGTCCATGGCATTGATGACACCTAGTATGTAGGCCGATGGCACTGATGACACCTAGTGTGTAGGTCCATGGCATTGATGACACCTAGTATGTAGGTCCATGGTATTGATGACACCTAGTATGCAGGCTGATGGCACTGATGACACCTAGTATGTAGGTCCATGGCATTGATGACACCTAGTATGTAGGCCGATGGCACTGATGACACCTAGTGTGTAGGTCCATGGCATTGATGACACCTAGTGTGTAGGTCCATGCCACTGATGACACCTAGTGTGTAGGTCCATGACATTGATGACACCTAGTGTGTAGGCTGATGGCACTGATGACACCTAGTGTGTAGGCCCATGACACTGATGACACCTAGTGTGTAGGTCCATGACATTGATGACACCTAGTGTGTAGGCCCATGTCACTGATGACACCTAATGTGTAGGTTGATGGCACTGCTGACACCTAGTGTGTAGGCTGATGGCACTGATGACACCTAGTATGTAGGTCCATGGCACCGATGACACCTAGTGTGTAGGCCCATGGCACTGATGACACCTAGTGTGTAGGCCCATGACACTGATGACACCTAGCGTGTAGGCTGATGGCACTGATGACACCTAGTATGTAGGTCTATGGCATTGATGACACCTAGTGTGTAGGTCCATGGCATTGATGACACCTAGTGTGTAGGCCCATGACACTGATGACACCTAGTATGTAGGCCCATGACTCTGATGACACCTAGTGTGTAGGCTGATGGCACTGATGACACCTAGTATGTAGGTCCATGGCACTGATGACATCTAGTATGTAGGCCCATGACACTGATGACACCTAGTGTGTAGTCTGATGGCACTAATGACACCTAGTATGTAGGTCTATGGCATTGATGACACCTTGTGTGTAGGCCCATGGCACTGATGACACCTAGTGTGTAGGCTCATGGCACTGATGACACCTAGTATGTAGGCCCATGATACTGATGACACGTAGTGTGTAGTCTGATGGCACTGATGACACTTAGTGTGTAGGCCCATGGCATTGATGACACCTAGTGTGTAGGCCCATGGCACTGATGACACATAGTATGTGGGCCCATGACATTGATGACATCTAGTGTGTAGGCTGATGACACCTAGTATGTAGGTCCATGGCATTGATGACACCTTGTGTGTAGGGTGATAACACTGATGACACCTAGTGTGTAGGCTGATGGCACTGATGACACGTAGTGTGTATGTCCATGGCATTGATGACCTCTTGTGTGTAGGTCCATGACATTGATGACACCTAGTGTGTAGGCTGATGGCACTGATGACCATACCTCTCAACCTCTTAGAGCAATAAATCTGGTCAAAACCATAAATAATATGGGGACAAAGGCCCAAAACCAGGAACACTTTTTAAATATTGCTCTTACAAGCTTAGAATGTTGATAGAATAACAAGTTTTGCATTAACATGAATTTTCTGAAGGGTATGAAGTCTGAAACTCAAACATCTGTCTTTATTTTCAGACATCAACCCTCAATGATATGACAATAATTTGCTAGACAATCACACTTTTATGAGAAACAGAGCAAAAATATGAGACAAAAATCTGGACATTCTGCAAAAATCTGTACAGTTGAGAGATATGCTGATGGCACCTAGTGTGTAGGTCCATGGCATTGATTACACCTAGTGTGTAGGCCCATGACACTGATAACACCTAGTGTGTAAATCCATGGCACTTATGACACCTAGTATGTAGGTCCATGGCACTGATGACACCTAGTATGTAGGTCTATGGCATTGATGACACCTAGTGTCTAGGTCCATGGCATTGATGACACCTAGTGTGTAGGCCCATGGAACTGATGACACCTAGTATGTAGGTCCATGGCACTGATGCCACCTTATATGTAAGTTGATGGCACTGATGATACCTAGTGTGTAGGCCCATGGCATTGATGACACCTAGTGTGTAGGCCCATGGCACTGATGACACCTAGTATGTAGGTCCATGGCACTGATGAAATCTAGTGTGTAGACCCATGGAACTGATGATGCCTAGTGGTGGATAAGTGAATTGTTCACCTGTAGTAGCTGTATTGCCTGAAGCTGTTAGGCAGGGTATCCCTGCCAGGCTGGGAAAACAGGATATGTGTGAATGGGTGCATGCATATATCCTTTAACTGACAAGCTATGAAAAAAACTGTAAGTAGCCTAGGGGAGAGAAAGATAGACTATTCCATAAGGCTCACTACTGTATTGGTTCCCTCCTGATTCTCACCTCTTGTGAAACAGATGGGCCAATACAGCTTCCCAGGCAGGAACGGATAGGATATAGGGCTTGTGACTAGTCTAGGAATGCCTATCTCCTGCACTCTATGATGAATGGTCTGATCTGAGTGCAGGTAGTGCATCTACTGGGGAAGTTAATTAAATTCAAATTGAGAGGCATAGGAAATGATAGAGCCAGTGGTGGTGTCAGGTGTAGATAAGCAGCCAGAATCGAAAAGAATAAGCAGGAATTTCAAATGGAAAGAAGAGTTTATTTCATGTCACCTTCACAGCTGACTAAGTAGACTTTACGGGCAGGAGCATTGATTTGGGAAAATCTAATTAAAGAAACAAGGGAAGCTTCATTTGTAGGGACTAAGGAAAACAATCCAGAAATAATCAGCAGAAAATTCTTAAGTTTTGATAATTTTTTTGTTATGGTGTAACCTCAGAATTAATACATTAAAAATGCAGGGGTTCAGGTGAAGTATCCCCCTGGAAAAACATATCTTAAAAGCATGTTACTTTTATTAGTGGATAGATTACACTGGAAATTATTAGTATGTCAATAATTTTACAATGTGCTCATTGTTAAAGGCGTATCTTGATTACATTTTGCCATTTTGCTTGTATACTACATACATCTCTGACATTAATGTCTTACAGCCTTTTATTTTAGTCAGTTGTTTGGAACTCTTCACCATTATTAAAGAGTTATTACGTTAGTTTCTGATTTTTATAACAATGTTTTGACCCAGTTAGATTTGTAATTTACCCATATGTATGTGTGAGTGTATATGTGATATATGTGTATATGTATACACACATTAATATATATATATATATATATATATATATATATATATATATATATATATATATATAAAGTGCCAAGGATTCAATAAAATCCATTTAGGCACTGTGTAGAGCCTACACGGACTTTATCTGTTTACATGGCCATGGTTCCTTCCCGGCAGCAGGCCATATATATTAATTAAGGCACGCTGCCGAGGGAGATCACTGGTACATGGATACTGAATCCATGGAAGTAGCAGTGTAGAGGCTGTCTTGTACTTGTGGACTATACAGAAAATGGTCTGGACAGGTATTAAGCACAGGACAACAGTTTATTTTTTACTTTTTTTTTTATTTTAATCTATGTTTGTGCAGTGCAGCACTGTGCTTAGTGATACTGAGCTGCACTTATACATGTGCACCTGACATTTGATATATATTTAAAAATAGGAACCAGTTGTAATCAATTGAATTTTTTTTTTATGTTTCCTCCCAGTTTGCGTGGAGGGTGCACTGATTAGTGAAGCTGAGCTGTGCGTATACATATGCACCTGACATCTGTTATGTATCTAAAAATGGAAAACAGATGTATTTAATTGTTTTGATTCTGCATTGCTTAGCAATGCACAACTTTGAGCAGCTTCACTGTGCCCCACTAACAGGGATGATAATAGTATATGTGAAGATATATTGCTTCCCTGCACTATCCAAGGGGCTAGACAGGTTGAGGGATGAGGTGTAGTGTAGTAGGTCTCAGGTTCGAGTCCTGAGTACTGATATGCTTTACAATTTTTGTTTTGAGAATGAGTCAGGTGACTGACACATCACTGTAATGTAAAATAAAAGATGGTTATATTTAGCAAAGCTGCACGGTGCTCAGCCCCATTTGAACATGGTTAATGGTCCACTCCATTTGCACAATCCTCAGCTTTGCTTATACTCACTTAAATGGTTTATGCCATTTTGCTCAAAGCTAAGCAATGTGTAGTTTTTTGAAAGTTGCAGTTATGGCATGTAAAGGTGGGAATGCATCCCATATAAAGGCCATCCCATTTGCACGATACTCAACCTTGCTTAAATGGTTTCTGTGAGTTTGCACGATGCTCAGCTCCACTGAAATATGGTTAATTGTCCACTCCATTTCCACAGTCCTCAGCTTTGCTTATACTTGCTTAAATGGTTTGTGCAATTTTTGTGCAAATCTAAGCAACACACAACCTTTTTGAAAGTTGCAGTACCACATGTAAAGGTAGGAATGCATCCCATATTATGGCCAATAGGCAGGACTGTCACACCATTCATTGGAGTTGTCACTTGGCTGCTAATATGCCTGGTGGTGTTGGTGAGGAAACATGCTTTCAGGCACAGAGATGGGGTATGCAGGAGTCCAGAGTGTTTGTTGAACTCCTGGTTCACAACTATGACCCCCCAGCTGCTGCAGGGTGATTACTGGGGCTCAGAATGTAAGTCTGAGGCCTGCAATCAGTTGGTTAGAGACCTTACCAGTGCTACTGGTATCCCCCACACTGGTGAGCAGTGTTGTCACCACTATGATGACCTGAAACGAAGGAAGAGGGGAACCTTGGACACCTGAGTCCAAGAAGCACGGGCTGAGAGCAAACCACAGATATGTGAGTGTGTTTCCTAGTGATTTATAAGTACACAAACTGAATATGTGCAAAACTGATATGCATAATGCTTTTTTCTCTTACAACAGCTGCAGAAGACAGAACTTGCAAAGAGAAGTCCCATGCAGGGAGTCTGGCCAGGATGAGGCATGAGTATGGTGAGTAGGAAAAAAGCAAAGCAATAACCTAATGTATAATGTACTGTCAAGATACAAAGCATTTACAGAGTGTGCAGTCCTAACAGTCAGCTATAACATACTTGGGATCTGTAATATGTTTAGTGTCAGTGCCTACCTGAAATGGTAAACCAAGTTAAGTCAAGTAACCATGCATTATTGTGTAGTATAGCTTACAAACATCAGTTGAGGTTGTGGTATACCGAGATTAACAGTCACTGTTCTGCTGTGCTCATTGTGTGAAATATGCTGTATTTTGCACTCAGGTAATGACAAGGGTAAATGGATTACTACTTATAGGTCTGACACAGCTATCCATGCTGCGCATGCCAGACTTGAAGCAGCAGTAATAAATAGATTTTAAAGGATGATGGTGCTGTGATATGTACTGCTTCAAAATAAGAAGTGCTCACTAGTCTTGTGGTCACTGCATGTGTGTTCTAATCTACCACCAGTCAACTGTGCAAAGGAAATGATAAAAGACTGCTGAAAGCCTGTCTAATAAATGTAGTACAGTAAATTGCAAGTCTGTGTTCTGGCCAGTGTGTGTCATATAATGCTGTACATTCCACCCACTCGAAGAACAAGGTGTATGGGTAAGGCAGCTAACATTATGAATGGATATGCATTGTATATATGGCAGATTGATTTTAAGGTACATTACCAATAAAAGTGTAAAGCAGGATAGTTTGTGTCATATAATGCTGTACATTCCACCAACTTGAAGATGAAGGTATATGGGTAAGGTAGCTGACGTTATGGCCAGGTATGCATTGTATAAATGCCAGATTCTAAGGTACATTACCAATAAAAGTGTAAAGCAGGATAGTTTGTGTCATATAATGCTGTACATTCCACCAACTTGAAGACAAAGGTATATGGGTAAGGTAACTGACGTTATGGCCAGGTATGCATTGTATAAATGCCAGATTCTAAGGTACATTACCAATAAAAGTGTAAAGCAGGATAGTTTGTGTCATATAATGCTGTACATTCCACCAACTTGAAGATGAAGGTGTATGGGTAAGGTAGCTGAGGTTATGGCCAGGTATGCATTGTATAAATGCCAGATTCTAAGGTACATTACCAATAAAAGTGTAAAGCAGGATTGTGCATTCAGAAGTAAGCTGCTCAAATAACTGTGCAGTACAGCTGTATTCGCAGCATGTGTGTTCCAATCTGACACCAGTCAACTGTAAAACGGCAATGAATAAAGACCGCAGAAAATATTGTCTGATAAATGTAATGCAATACCCACAGTAAGTTTCAAACCTCTGTTATGGCATTTCTCGTCAAATAATGCTGTTTATTCTTCCCACTCCAGGAACAAGGTATATGGGTAAGGTACCTCAAGTTCTGGGCAGATATCCATGTGTATAAGTGCCCAATTTTTAGGAGCAGTATCAATTAAGTCTAAAGCAGGATTGTGCCTTGATAAATACCCTTTTCCAGTAAGTGTGAAGTATTACTGTATGCACTGTCATATCTTTCATAATCTGACACCATCAACTCTTAAATTTAGTGCACATGTTTCCTGGAGTCACAGCTTGTGGGTTCTAATCCCATGGCAGCCAACTAAGAAATCACTGGCTGTCTACTTAAGTACACAAACATACCTCTCAACTGTCACAATTTTTCAGAACGTAATGACTAATGCCCCATATGTCTGGTCCTTGATTAGCAGATAAATGACATTACTTGGAGTGCAAGTTATTGGCAAATCTGTTTACAGAACACCTTGGTAGTAATGTATGAGCACGCTATGTTAAACAGTTCCCTGTAGTTGTATACCTGCATTTGTTAGTGCTTGGCCCATACTGTCCCATACTAACAGGTTGAGAGCTATGTACATATGACATCATCTACATAAGAATTGGAGTCAATGTGCACACAAGTGGCACTGCACAGTTGTAGAAGCATGTATTATTAGTCTGTATAGTAATATCAACTACGAGGTCACTAATGGTATGTTTTTCTCTCTCTCCCACCCCTTATCTTCTCTAATTTATTATTATGAAATTTATTAATTTATTACTGTTATTTGTTATTATGGTTTGATATTAATATGTTCTTTTAAAGTAACTGTTACATTGGCCTTATGGGCTATCTCATACTGGTTTGTTGTTAACATACTTATCATTATATTATTTATTGTTGTGTTCCTTATAATATTCCTTAATATGTATTTGGATTAGTCAATATTATCTTTCATTATGTTAATACTGACATTGGTTTGATTATTACTTATCTTGCCTTATGTTTATATCTGATTTACTACAGCATGACAAGATAGGCCGCTTCCAGGCAATCTACCTACCTTGCCTCCACCGGCTGTAGCACTGGGGCCTAGCACATCTGGGCCTCAGTCTGATGGTGCCCCCTCTGCTGCCCCTGCAATACCTGTGGCATCGGGTAGTTCCACCCCATAGGCTGGGGCTGGGCCACCTTCTGAGAGCGGAGGTGAAGGGGGTGATTTTGTCACCCATCAAGAACTCTCTGCTTTCACTGGCTCGTGTGAGTAAGCACAAAATTATCATTTTTTGAAATCACTCCCCTTCAACTATTTAAATTTATTGGCCATCCTACTGTATTCCATAGTACCAGAATACAAAAGTGACCACCCCCTTTCAATCTATCTTGCTGTTTAAAAAATAGAGACTCTCCACTAAAACTTAACTTTTTAGACAGGTAAAACTTAAGTTACCTACTTTCGCATCTAACTTCTCTAGTGCACACTGCAGTGTTTAGGATAAACCATTTTTTTCATCTTACCTTTAAGCATCCCTGTGACTAGCACTTGCTCTAATACCTGCTGGAAAGCACTAGGAAGCCTTAAACTGATACAAGCACTCAACTCACCTTGTTAATAAGGAGAAATTAATCATAGGCACTAAACAGCCTATAATTGCAAAGTACCTTGCTAAGGTTAGGGAAGACAGCTCCTGTAATTTACAAAAAAAAGCACCAAACCAGGCATGTCCAAGGGTCAGCTTTTGGTGATTTCTCCTGTCCACTTGGTGAATCTGGGCATACTGGGGCAATGCAGCAATTGCCTCATGTACACAGACAACCCTCTCCTCCTACCACCCAACACTACAACCTGTGAGAGATGCACTTACATAGCCAAATTGGAAGCAAAACTCTCTCCATCCAAGATTGTGCTAGATAGTCAAGAGGAGAAGGTTAACACCTGCACTACACCTCAAGCAACACATAGCCCTTCTAAACCCACACCGCCAATGCCCACACATAGCAACACTAAATCCACATATGCGGAGGCCCTTAAATGCAACCTTCCCAAGCAACAAGGACCTCCGAAGTTGAAACGCAAACAAACACCAATCACAACCAAAGTGTCACATAGCTCATAACACCAGTGTGCCACCCAGAAAAAGCCCCTAAGGCAAGACAATGTACCTAACACTTTAGTCATAGGTGACTCTATAGTCAGGCACACTGATGTCCCATTCACCAGGCTGAACAAGGAGAAAATTACAGTTAGCTGCCTGTCAGGTGCCAGGATCCGCCACATAGCGAATGAATTCTAGTCACTCCACAAGTACAAATATGACTCTGTCATTGTCCATGTTGGAGTGAATGACTTGAGACGTACCTCCCTGGACTACATGAAAAGAGACATGGAAGAGCTCTCGGATCATGTGGCCCAGGCAGGTATGACCCTAGCCCTGAGTAGCATCCTGCCGTCACCCAGAATGATACCACAATATAAGGACAAAATTATTGACTTCAACAATTGGCTAAGCTTCTGGTGTCATTCAAAGGGGATCCAGTATCTGTCTGTCTGAGATGACATGATCGACAGACTACAATGCTTTGCCAGAGGTGGTCTGCACCTGTCACCCCTGGGATTCAGGTTGCTGGCTAAAGCTCTTGCCACCCCCCATAGTGCCTTTTTTTAGGCAAAGTTCAAAGGACAAAACCACCACCATAACAGGTACAAGCATGCAAAATCTGAAGGTAATGCTACTCAGTGCTAGAAGTCTAAACCTCAAAATGCACTCTAAAAATGGAGAACATCGATATCTGTGCAGTAACTGAGACCTGGTTCAAGGCTCCAGAAAGCACCCCTGCAATACCAGGCTACAACTCTTACTACACTTTTTGGCCACCAAACCAGGACCAAAACACAAAGGTGGAGGAGTGTCCATATTCACCAAGGATATTCACACCACGAGGCTAGTTGCCCAACACATGCGTCTGAAATTCTCCAGGTGCAACTAACACTAGGTAAGACTGCAATCCAAACTGTAGCTTGTTACAGATCCCCCAACATGCCTCAAGATTCTCACTGCACCTTTCTAAACATTCTGGAAAATATTAAGATACAAAAAAAACACACACTGCACCAAATGATGAATTTCAGGTAGTCATCCAATAGAGGCTGTCCAATTCAAAAATCCACAAGTCTCAGCCGTTCGTTTCAACAGTTTATTAAAAATCACACAGCACAAAAGATATCGGATTAAGCGCTTTCATCTCTTATCCAGAGACTTCATCAGAATCAAATACCTACAAGGCAAGTTCATTTAAATAATCAATCTATTGCACAAGCATCCACTTCATTGGTTAAGTATACAATTGATAAATTGTGCATTCACAATTAAAGTGCAAAAGCTCTGCTTGTAAAACAATATCACATCCTTTCTATGCATTGATGCCATTACTTAAATGTACTTCCTCAAACTAAAAACAAAAAACATATATTGCTCATTATTATTAATAGTACAAATGAATAAATAAATATATACTATTATGTTGTAAATATATATTATTATTAAAAAATATGTATATAAATATACTGCTAATATATTATAAAATCAGAAAAAATAAGAAATATGTACAATATGTATGTGTGCTGTCCTAAAATCATTAATTACATAATATATATATAAAATATATATAAAATACCTACTAGACCATAATATCATCTACATGAAATACATCTTATATTATTTTATTAAATATTAATGTATAGTTGTTGTTGTTATAATTTGGTACCCTCTATATCAATTTAATGTCTTTTAGGGTCCAATGCTCTCAATTTAAGAACTGGGGTGATGGATAGATGGTTATTGAGGCCAGGAAAATGTATAGCATCTAACCTCAATTGCCAAATTAATTCTTGAAACTCCAATTTTGTTTCCCAATCACCCCCTCTTTCTCCCAATAAAACTTCTTCCAATACCCAAAATCTAAACTCCGCTTACTGGCAGTTCAATTTATGTCTGTATAGGGCACTGTGCTCATTCATTTTATCTATATCTCTAATATGTTCATAGATTCTCTGTCTAAGGAATCTCTCCGTCTTGCCTACATAATATGCCCAACATTTAATGATGTAGGCAAGGTAAACCACACCCTTAGTATAACAGCTAAAATATTTCTTGGCTTTCATTGAATATTTAATTTTTGTAATGTTTAATTCTTTAGTACCAGCCATAAATGTACATTCCTTACATCTACCACATTTAAAGGTACCAACTCTATTTGTTGCTCCTCTCAGTGTCTTTTCTTTCTTTTGTTCATATATTTCTTTCAAATTCGTATTTCTTCTATAACTAATTCTTAAAGGTCTAGAAAAACAATCCACATTAGATGGTATCTTTTTAAAAATGTTCCACACTGTGTTAATACATTTCTTCAACCATATTATATTATTACTATATGTAAGTATTAAATATGGATTAACTTTGTTGTTTTGTTCTTTGGACAATCCAGTACTTTGTTCTCCAGTTCTTAATATTAATCCACTATTCAGCAATGGTTTATAAGTATCACCCCAACCTTGAATAATGGCTTCTTTTATTGGGACAATAATTCTATCAGGATATCCCCTATCTCTAAATAACTCATGAACAAAACTTATTTCTTTCAAAAATTCTTCCTCGTCAGACGTCAATCGAGAATTAATTTGGCAATTGAGGTTAGATGCTATACATTTTCCTGGCCTCAATGACCATCTATCCTTCACCCCAGTTCTTAAATTGAGAGCTTTGGACCCTAAAAGACATTAAGTTGATATAGGGGGTACCAAATTATAACAACAACAACTATACATTAATATTTAATAAAATAATATAAGATGTATTTCATGTAGATGATATTATGGTCTAGTAGGTATTTTATATATATTTTTTATATATTTTATGTAATTAATGATTTTAGGACAGCACACATACATATTGTACATATTTCTTATTTTTTCTGATTTTATAATATATTAGCAGTATATTTATATACATATTTTTTAATAATAATATATATTTACAACATAATAGTATATATTTATTTATTCATTTGTACTATTAATAATAATGAGCAATATATGTTTTTTGTTTTTAGCTTGAGGAAGTACATTTAAGTAATGGCATCAATGCATAGAAAGGATGTGATGTTGTTTTACAAGCAGAGCTTTTGCACTTTAATTGTGAATGCACAATTTATCAATTGTATACTTAACCAATGAAGTGGATGCTTGTGCAATAGATTGATTATTTAAATGAACTTGCCTTGTAGGTATTTGATTCTGATGAAGTCTCTGGATAAGAGATGAAAGTGCTTAATCCGATATCTTTTGTGCTGTGTGTTTTTTAATAAACTGTTGAAGCGAACGGCTGAGACTTGTGGATTTTTGAACTGGATAGCCTCTATTGGATGACTACCTGAAATATTAAGATACAACCAAACACCCTAATACTGGGTGATTTCAACTACCCTGCCATTAACTGGGAAAACTACTCATGTACCAACACCTTTGCCCAACGGTTCTTGGAATTCATAAATTCCAATGCCCTGGATTAACTAATCCATAGACCCACCAGGGGCTCCAATATCCTAGACCTGGTCATTACCAACATGGGAAGTTGATGCAACACCTATGGTCACCCCCTCATTGGTCAGGTCTGACCATAACCTAATCATCCTTAACATCCACATCCCACCCCCAGTAAGGAAACCTCCATAAAAAAACTTCTCCAAAGCCAACTTCATGCTACTCAAGTCAGAAGTGACAAACTTCATGACACCCATGCAGATGGGAACTGAAAGTTCGACTGCTGAATCCTACACTAAGGCACTGTATGAGCACATCCACTCATGCATGACTCCTGCCATCCCAAATAGAACCAAGATGCTCTCCTCCAAGAAAAGAAAGCCAATCTGGTGGTCCCCTGCCATAAACAAACTTTACAACAAAAGGAAGAAACTGTTGCAGAAAAGAGGAAAATCCCAGGATACAAAAAACTCCATTACCAGCCTTAGTAAGAAGCTGAGATCCCTCATAAAATCCTCCAAAGCTAGTTACAAAAATAAAATTGCCAAAGATTCCAAAGACAACCACAAGGCATTCTATAACTATGTCAAGAATCTAAATGGCAATGCTCAGACCTGCTCTGAGCTACAACAGAATGGCATTAAATATACTGATCCCAAGGATATTGCCAATATCCTGGCAGATCGATTCAGTGCCAACTTCACCCCCCTCTCACCCTCTAAAGGGCCCATCTCAATACCAGAAGATTGCCAAATTCCAGTAATAATGGCCACACAGGTAAAAAACGCACTCTCCACAGCTAAGAATACAACATCCATGGGACCAGATGACATCCCGGGCTGTGTACTATATGAACTACAAAATGAACTGGCACCTCACCTAAGTGTCATGTTTAATCATAGCCTCACCTCAGGCTTCATGCCCACTGAGTGGTGCATAGCTACAGTTATCCAACTCCACAAGGGGGGATCCACCTTGGATCCCGGGAACTACCGCCCCATCAGTCTGACGAGCCTGATCTGCAAGGCCATGGAACGTATTATCATGGAACTTATAAACAAAGACATTGACAACCTTCAAACACTGGACCCCACCCTGTTTGGGTTCATGAAGGGCCAATCTTGTCTCCTGAACCTGATTGACTTCTTCGAATCAGTCTCCAGAGCCTTGGACAAGGGTAAGCTGGTCCACACAGCCTATCTGGAACTGGCCAAGGCCTTTTTTGTCACCACTCCTCACTCTGGAATCATAGATAAACCTACTAATCTGGGCATTAATCCCTATGTCACTCGATGGGTTGCCAACTGGCTTATTGACAGAACCCATACTGTAAAAGTAGCCGACTCCAAATCCAGCTCCAGACAAGTGACAAGTGGAATACCTCAGGGTTCAGTTCTGGGACTGCTCTTGTCTGGCATCTACTTCTCTGAAGTACAGGCCAACACTAAGGGACTCTGGCTAACAAAGTTCACAGATGACTGCAAACTGGGAGCCATTATTGAATCCACAAATGATGTGGATACTCTACAAAATGGTCTTACAGAAACAGATGCTTGGTGCCAGAGCCATGGGCTCAAGCTCAATGCCAAGACGTACCTCCCTGGACCACATGAAAAGAGACATAGAGGAGCTCTCTGAGCATGTAGCCCAGGCCGGTATGACCCTGACCTTGAGTAGCATCTTACCTTCACCAAGAATGATGCCACAATATGAAAACAAGATGATCAATTTTAACAATTGGCTTAAGTGTTGGTGTTATTCAAAGGGGATCCAATGCCTGTCAGCCTGGGATGACATGCTCGACAAGCCACGATGCTTCGCTAGGGACGGCTTGCACTTGTCACCCCTGGGCTTTCGGATATTGGCAAAGGCTCTTGCTACCCCCATAGTTCCTTTTTTAGGCAAGGCTCAAAAGACAAACCCACCTCCATAGGTATCACAAGGGATAAGAAACTAAGAGTAATGCTACTCAATGCCAGAAGTCTAAACCTCAAGATGCACTTTTCGAAACTCTCCTTAGCATGGAGAACATCGATATCTGTGCAGTAACAGAAACCTGGTTCAAGGCTCCCGAGAGCACCCCAGCACTACCAGGTTATACCTCATACCATGCTTTTTGGCCCCAAAACTTGGACCGAACCACAAAAGGAGGGGGAGTATCAATATTCGTCAAAGATACCCACACCTCCAGGTTGGTGGCACAGCACGAAGCATCAGAGACTATCCATGTGCAACTAACTGTGGATAAAACTGCCTTCCAGTCTATAGCCTGCTACAGACCACCCTCCCAAACACAGGAACCCCACTCGGCCTTCCAGAGAATACTGGAAAATATGAAGGTCTCTCCAAACACCATTATATTGGGCGACTTCAACTACCCAAACATAGACTGGGAGCATTACTCTAGCTCCAACACCCTAGCCCAAAGGTTCCTAGAATTTATAAACTCAAATGCTATGGAACAACTTGTTACCACTCCCACAAGAGGGGAAAACATATTGGACCTGATCATCACCAACATGGGGACACTATGCTCCAGACCAGAAGTGTATCCCTCACTGGTAAGATCAGACCATAAACTAATCTCACTGGATATTCACATCCTAACCCCACCCCCTGCCCAGAAAACCACAGTGAAAAACTTCTCTAAAGCAAATTTCACATGCCTCAAAACCGAAGCGGAATCCTTCAAAGCCCCCGTGCCTGTGGAAAATTAGGCCCAGACCGCAGAATCTTTTATAAACGCATTCTATGAACACCTTCAGGAATGCATGGATCATGCAATCCCAAATAAAACCAAGACCCAATCCTCCAAAGGCAGACATCCTGTCTGGTGGACCCCAGCCATAAACAAACTATACAATAGAAGGAGGAAGCTACTACATGATAGAGCAAAATCCCAATAAGGGAAGGCATCTCTGATCAGTATTAGCAAAAAACTACGGGCACTCATAAAATCGTCTAAGGCCAGCTTCGAGAGAAAAATTGCACAGGACACTAAGGATAATCACAAGGCTTTCTTTAGTTATGTTAGGAACCTGGGTGGGAATTCCCAGATATGCTCAGAATTAGTCCAAAATGACAAAAAATACACCAAGCCCACAGACATTGCCAACATCCTAGCTGACAGGTTCAGTGTAAACTCCCCCACCAAAGGGCAAATATCTATCCCAACAGAGTGCTGCCCCCCTGACATCTCAGATGCTCAGGTAAGAGCCACCCTCTCCAAAGCAAAAGACACAGCATCAATGGGACCAGATGGTGTCCCGGACTGCGTCCTACATGAACTCCAAGAAGAGCTAAACCCAAACATAAAACTACTGTTCAATCTTAGCCTTACTACAGGATATGTACCCAAAGAGTGGCGTACAGCAACAGTGGTCCCTCTCCACAAAGGTGGTGCCTCAATGGATCCTGGAAACTATCGCCCCATAAGCCTGACTAGCTTGGTCTGCAAAGCTATGGAAAGGATCATCATGGACCTCATAAATAAAGATATTGGGGACCTACAGACACTGGATCCTACCCAGTTTGGCTTTGTTAAGGGCAGATCCTGCCTCTTAAACCTAGTCGATTTCTTTGAAACAGTCACCAAGGCCATTGACGAGGGGAAGGTGGTCCACACAGCCTACCTGGACCTCGCAAAGCCTTCGATACAATACCCCACTCGGGCATTATAGATAAGCTCACCAGCTTAAATATAAACCCCTATGTCACTAGATGGGTTGCAAACTGGCTCAAGGACAGAACCCACATGGTTAGAATTGCTGGAGCCATGTCAGACTCCAAACCAGTTACAAGTGGCGTCCCACAAGGCTCAGTCCTGGGACCTCTCTTGTTCGGTATATATTTCTCGGCAGTACAGGCCAACACGGAAGGGCTGTGGCTGACCAAGTTTGCAGATGACTGCAAACTGGGTGCCATAATCAACTCTCCAGCCAACACAAGCATCCTCCAAAAGGGCCTCATAGAAACAGACAACTGGTGCCAGAGCCATGGCCTCAATCTAAACGCCAAAAAGTGTATAGTCATCCCCTTTGGCAAAAACAAAGTGCCCACAAATTACCACATAGGGGGTAATCCATTAAGTACAGAAGAAGTCATTAGGGACCTGGGGACCCAAGTTGATAGCAATCTCTCATTTGACAACCACGTGGCCAAAGTGGTTAGAAAAACATTTTATATAGCCCACCTAATCATGAAGGGATTCACATCTAGATCAGGGGAGGTCATCATGCCTCTTTACTCATCCCTAATCAGGCCCATAATTGAGTACAATGCCCCTTTTGGGATTAACCTTACCAGACACCTGCAGCAACTGGAAAGACCCCAAAAGTACCTCACCAAGAGGATCAAAGGGCTCAAACAGATGCCATATGCTGCCCAGTTAAAGAAACTCCAGCTCTACTCAGTGGCATACCGCCTGCTCAGAGGCGATCTGTGCCTGACGTATAAAGCCATGTCCAACCCGGAATTAATGGGCATGCTGCACCTCAGAAATCCAAATCCCATCGAGCTATGCGCTCGAGAGACTTGAACCTCAGCACTGAAATAAATAGGACATGCTGGAGGGACAGATTCATAACCCAGAGGCTCCCTTCTCTCTGTAATAAAATCCCAGTCCAGGTTAGGCAGAGTCCCACATTGACTCTCTTCAAGAGGAATCTTGATGAGTGGATGGGAGATCGTAGGTTTACCCCAGCTATCACTTCTGTGCACTGTTAGACAGAGGCACAGTATACTAACCTCAAAAAAAGGCATAGCAAAATTAATTTAAAATGGGTGGCGAAAGCCAAACACACTCTGGCTAGGCTTATAAATGCCCTAGGGCAGATAGCCTAGTATGAACCTATGAACCTATGAACCTATGAAGAAATGTATAGTTATCCCCTCTGGGAAAAAACATGTACCTGTGAATTACTACATAGGTGGCAGTACACTAAACACTGAAAGTGTGATAAGAGACGTAGGGACACAGGTGGACAGTGGTCTCACCTTCGATAACCACATCGCCACAACACTCAGGAAATCCTTTTGTGTAGCACACTTCATCACTAAGGGCTTTTCATCCAGAAAAAAGGAGGTCAGTGTCCCACTGTACTCATCCCTCATTAGGCTCATTATAGAATACAACACCCCATTTGGTATGTACCTCTGAAGACATCTGCAACAACTGGAAAGGCCGCAGAAATACCTCACTAAAAGAATCACAGGCCTAAAGCAGATGCCCTATGCTGACTGCCTTAAAAAACTCCAGCTATACTCTCCCGCATATTGTCTACTCGGAGACGATCTCTGTTTAGCATATAAGGCCATGTCAAACCCAGAGCTGTTGGACATGCTACACTTAAAGAAATCCCAATCCCTTAGAGCCACACACTTCAGGGATCTAAACCTTGTCATCACAATAAACAAAACATGCTGGAGGGTTAGGTTCCTGACCCAGACACTCCCCAGACTCTGGAATAGACTGCCCATACATGTCAAGCAGAGCGCCTCTTTGGCCCTCTTCAAAATGAACCTTGACAATTGGATGGGAGAAAGGAAATTCACCCTGGGGATCACATCAGTTGCCCTGCTAGACAGGGGTCCAGGGAAGTAAATAGTGTGGGAAAAAATAGCCATGGAATTGTCATGGCTAGGCTTGTATAGGCCCTAGGGCTGATAGCCTAGTACCAACCTATGAAGTGCTAGGTATGGTGTGCAGGGTGGCTGTATGATCTCTTAGTGCATGCCTGCTTTGGATGGAGAGAATGCTGGCCATCTTGGTGGAGCAGCATCGCCCTGCATGGCAGCCTCAACCAATGCCACTACAAGGGCAGTGAAGAAGGAACAGTGCTGGGTGAGACTTGAGTCACACTGCTACCATGTGGATGCTCATGGGACTGCGATTCTAAAACATCCTCTCTGTCCAAGCTGTTCAGCCGCCTCTTGTGTCACACACCAACCCTGTCATCTTGTCTGTCTGCAAGCAGTTCCTCACCTTCCCAACTTACCTCCCCCACACATACCTGTGTCCCTTCTACAATATTCCACTCTCACCTTAAAAAAAAAATGGGCACCTCTCCCAAAAAAACAAAACAAAAAAAACATCCCATACATAGCACTCAGTTTCACACACGTATCCACTGGACACACTTAATTTGGTCCAATTGGCTTGACAACACAGTTAGGTTGTCATCATCCCTCTCTGGGGCACGCCAGTCCAAATTTAGCTAAAAATGATGTCACAGAGCACAATTGTTGCTGATGAAGGAATGGATAGCTACGGTTCTTTCCTACACCCGTGCTGCACATCCCTACCTGCTTTTTCTCTGTTTTCCCCCTGCTTGCATCCCTTTTCACAGCTGTCCTATCTCACCATTTTTATTTTCTTTAAAGATTTTCTGCAGGATGTGGTATGGTGTGCCACATTACTTAGCTATGCTAAATAGTGCTACATTGATACATGCTTTTGTAAAAATATGCACGTTCAGAATGTACACCTGCACCCTATTTCAAAAGGATCATTACACCTCCATAACAGTGGTTCAACCTGCCAAGCCAAACAGCTGCTAATTAACACAGGGGCTTAAATGGAAACATAGTAATCCTCAAGTTTTCATCATTAACTGTGTTTAATAGATACTGCGCATTGTGCCACACTGCACAAACCAGCTAAAAGAAATATAGAAAAATATTACTGTAATTAGTACTCTACTAGAGAAATACAACACTATAAGGCCATATACACAACAACGAACATAAGTAAGGTATGTAATAGCAGGTAACCCTGCAATTATATGTACAACATGTAAAAATACACTTGTTAAAACATTAAGGTAAAAGCAGGGTTTAACTGGGACTCTGTTAGAGAAATACAGCATGCTAAAGCCATACAATCTGGAAAAATCCATAAATAAAACTGGGGCAAAGGTCCAAAAATAGGGACAAGTTTTAAATATTGCTCTTACAAACTTAGAATGATAATAGACTAACAGGTATCAATTTAGCATGGATGTTTTGAAGTATATGGGGTCTGAAACTCAATTGCATGTAATTATTTTCTGACTTCAGTCTTTAATGTTTAACACTAATTTGCCAGAAAACTACAGTTTAATGAAAAACAGGCAGAAAATATGAGGACAAAATCTGGACATTGTGTAAAAATCTGTACAGATGAGAGGTATGTATGTAAGTGCAGTCTGTAACAGTAGATAACTGTGGAATGATATCTACAACATGTAAAACTAAACTTACTATCTCAGTGACATTGCAGCTCAGCCTGTAAAATGCATTGCAAGCAATGCTTTTTTTGGTACACATGGTCCTGGGTTCAACTACAGCTATCTCTTCCAATGAAAATACATGTATGTGGACATCAATATTATAAATTGTCATGTGCATGTCTGCCTTATCACCTATTTATCCACCGAAAGCAGTACAGATGGAATGTCTGCATCTAAGTAATAGAACACAAAAGCCTACAGTTAGGGCCACTCTTAACTAGTCCTAGTACAACACTAGAAAGTGCAGAGAGTGTCAGGTCATGCATTAGCCTGAATTCCCAGAGGAATTTGAAGTGTATACTGAAATTGTGGCCCAGTAATATGACACTGTAACCCAGATGACTTGGCACATGTCCAACTGCATGACATAATGGTTAAGCCACCCCTTACCTTTCTCTAGGACACACCAACCATTTTGCCTTTGATTGTGGTACTATATCTTAATTTGCAGTGGAATGGGTACCCTCAATCTGGGTCTGCCTCTACAGCAAGGCTGCTACAGCTCTCACACTTATACTTATAGCTTGTTGTTCTCCAAAGTGTTAACACTCTCTCCCCTGGATTCTGCATGCCTTGCACGGCATGCAGGATCAGTGCAGGAGCTCCAGCAGGCAATATGTCTGCTGTGCAATCCAGGAACAGCCTGCAGGGGCATGCATGAGCTCTCCTGCACTAGTCCTGCATGGTTGAATCTGCACTATATAAAACTAAACCAATGAAGAAAACAGATGTCAAGTGATAAAGCACCTCTTAGAAAGCAGTCAAATAAATAGCAATTAAAAAACAAAGAAGCAGCAAATATGGTAAACAAAGTATAACTGTAGTTTAATTATGTGTGGGGAAAAATGAATTCTACTTTTCCAGACACACATCTGGTAATTCTATATACTAACTCCTAGATCCACTGTAGAGTGGGGGAGTGGGGATAAGGAAATATATTATTTTGCCATTGTATTGTGATCTCGGAGTTGGTATATATAACTAATGGAGGTCTGTCAGGCAAAATAGAATACATTTTTGCAGGGACGCAAGCCTCCCTGCACCCCCCACACCCCTGTTACTTATATATACTAACTCCAAGATCGCACTATAGTGGGGAAAGTGATTTATTTCCTTATCCCCACTGTACTGTGATTCAGTTAACTGATGTGTGTTGGTTAAATGACTTTCGCAAAAGTGCACTTTTGGTTAAGTGCACTTTTGTAAAAGTGGGTGTCTACTTTCTAATTTTTGAAGAAATGAGTTTTCAAAGATTATAATTGTGTGTGTGTGTATATATATATATATATATATATATATATAGATATATAGATATATGTATATATATATATATATATATATATATATATATATATATATATATATATATATATATACTGTGAGTGAGAAAGGTGGGGGAGAAGAGACACAGAGAGAGAGGGAGAGAGATAGAGATAGAGAGAAAGAGAGAGAGAGAGAGAGAGAGAGACAAAAAGATAGGGGAAGAAAATAAGACAGTAGACTTTTGTATGAGAAGCCCCTTTTTCTGCAGATGTAAAGTGGATTGTTTTCTGTTTTTTTGTGTCATTTGCATTGCAGTGCTTATCATTCATGTTTCATTTCCCTTTCTTAGCTTTGAGCACATCTGGTTTTGATTTTGCATGACAACCTGCACATGTAAGCACATCTTTTTTATAGTTATTACTGTACATAAAGTTGATGTGCAGATAGTGAATCATGACGTGCAGTGGATTAGCAAGGAGGAAGTAAGGATAGCTATGAAGTGGATGAAGAATGGAAAGGCTGTTGGTCCAGATGACATACCTGTGGAAGCATGGAGGTGTTTAGGTGAAATGTCTGCGGAGATTTTAACTAGATTGTTTAATGAAATCTTGGAAAGTGAGAGGATGCCTGAGGAATGGAGGAAAAAGTGTTTTGTTACCGATTTTTAAGAATAAGGGTGATGTGCAGAGCTGTAGTAACTACAGAGGGATTAAACTGATCAGTAACAGCATGAAGTTATGGGAAAGAGTAGTGGAAGCTAGGTTAAGAAGGGAGGTGATGATTAGTGATCAGCAGTATGGTTTCATGCCAGGAAAGAGCCCTACAGATGTGATGTTTGCTCTGAGAGTGTTAATGGAGAAGTACAGAGAAGGTCAGAAGGAGTTGCATTGTGTTTTTGTGGATTTAGAGAAAGCATATGACAGGGTGCCTAGAGAGGAGTTGTGGTATTGTATGAGGAAGTCGAGAGTGTCAGAGAAGTATGTAAGAGTGGTACAGGATATGTACGAGGGTAGTGTGACAACGGTGAGGTCTGCGGTGGGAGTGACGGATGCATTTAAGGTGGAGGTGGGATTACATCAAGAATCAGCTCTGAGCCCTTTCTTATTTGCAATGGTGATGGACAGGTTGACAGACGAGATCAGACAGGAGTCCCCGTGGACTATGATGTTTGCAGATGACATTGTGATCTGTAGTGAGAGTAGGGAACAGGTGGAGGAGACCCTGGAGAGATGGAGATATGCTGTAGAGAGAAGAGGAATGAAGGTCAGCAGGGCTAAGACAGAATATATGTGTGTGAATGACAGGGAGGATAGAGGAATTGTGAGGATGCAGGGAGTAGAGGTGGGGAAGGTGGATGAGTTTAAGTACTTGGGATCAACAGTTCAGAGTAATGGCGAGTGTGGAAGATAGGTGAAGAAGAGAGTACAGGCAGGATGGAGTGGGTGGAGAAGAGTGTCAGGAGTGATTTGTGACAGACGAGTACCAGTAAGAGTGAAAGGGAAGGTCTACAAGAGGGTAGTGAGACCAGCTATGTTATATGGGTTGGAGACAGTGGCACTGACAAAAAGGCAGGAGTCAGAGCTTGACGTGGCAGAGGTGAAGATGTTAAGATTTGCACTGGGTGTGACGAGGATGGACAGGATTAGGAATAAGTATATTAGAGGGTCAGCCCAGGTTGGAAGGTTTGGAGACAAAACTAGAGAGGCAAGATTACATTGGTTTGGACATGTGCTGAGGAGGGATGCAGAGTATATTGGGAAAAAAATGCTAAGGATGAAGCTGCCAGGTAACAGGAAAAGAGGAAGGCCTAAGATAAAGTTTATGGATGTGGTGAAAGAGGGATGCAGGTGGTTGGTGTGACAGAGCAAGATGCAGAGGACAGGAAGAAGTGGAAACAGTTGGTCTGCTGTGACGACCCCTAACGGGAGCAGCCGAAAGAAGAAGAAGACTGTACATAAAGTAGATTTATGTATACATGAAAGTTCATTTTGCATTGTGTTAGCATCTGTTATTGCATAAAATATGTTTTACATAGCATAACTTTGATCAGCTTGCATTGTATTTTTTTGTTGTGCTGATTACTTGTTTTCATAGATGATCTTGCCAGTGGTACTGTGGAACTCCTACCACCTAATGTCAGAGTATCGGTAGCCTCTGTTGATGGTAACGGTGATGAGGAGCACAGTCTGGGGGTGTAGAATGTCAGACTGACACTAATATGGGGTTTCCCACATCCCCTGCCCATATTTCTGACACAGTCAGTATACCTACATATACCCATGGCATGGAGACCTCAGACATTGGAAAGGTCAAGGGTGACACAGATGATCAGGGTAGTGTGGTTATTCCAGTTGCAGAGCTGGCTGAGTCACACCATAGCCATTGTGAGGGTGAAGTGTCACACATAGGGGTTGACAGAGGTGCTTAGAGGAGGCCTTCTGTCCACCCTTCTCCTGACATTGGTGTGTCAGTAGGTGCCACACAACATACGTGTAGTGCCATCATAGAAGCATGTTCCACCAGGGACTTGGAAGAGATAGTTTTGAGTGTTAAATGTTGTGCACTCTAATGTGCGGGACTGTCTGAACAGTGTGGGTAACTCCTTGGACAGGATGAATGACACATTGGATTGGACAGTGTCTGCAATGGAATGTCTGCTGAGGGAGGGTCAGCATACTTGTAGCCAGAGATCCACTACATTGTCAGGTGTTAGCAGATCCCACTGAAGTAGTGGTACTACTTCCACTACTCCATGAGTGATTGAGGTTTCCACACCCATTTATGGTACCAACATGGTTGTGGTTCTGGACATAGTTGTGATGACACCTTGGTTAGCAGATATCACTCACATTTAGGTAGCACACTGACTTCTAGATAGGTGTATGCAACTAAGAGTGCATCTCCTGGCAGAGGTAGTTCTCATGGCTGCGGGCAACAGTACTTAACTTACTAATGTACTATGCATGGCTTACACCTGTCTGAGATTCTAGGACATAGTACTAGCACAGTGCTTGATTTATGTTTATGCAGACACAAGCACATTGAAAAACAACTTGCCCATACCACCACACACAGACACACACACAGACATAAACACACACACACACACACACACACACACACACACACACACACACACACACACACACACACACACACACACACACACACACACACACATACAGAGGTTATATGAATACTACTGTTGACTGATATAAATCTCTCACTACTGGCCCAGACAATTGTATACTTACTGAATAAATTGTCTGTTACTCACACACTCACTTCTTTGGTGTGAGGGTTGTCCTACTGTATCTCCCACCATGACCCTGAGCAAATGATGATGACTGTGCCCTACCCTTTGCCAATCTCTTTGTGAATTAGGGCTGCCTATTTGTCTGATGTACATAGTGGATAACTAATGCTTACTTACTCAGAAGCTTGCTTTAATATAAATTTATTGCAGAAGAAATGTTTTTATTTATTGTTCCTACTCAGTTGTGAATTATTGATTGTGCAATTATTGACCCTCACTATATTTGTGTTAATATTTGGTTTACCTTCATGTGTGCGTATTGCACAAGGATGAACAGCAATTGTCCGAAAGGCAGTTTGAAAAGTTGCAAACACCGAACGGAAAAAGGTTTGAATGTGCAATGAGCGAATGCACATTGACATTCACTCATTGCAGATTCGGCATTTTGGGGCAGATTGCACTATAGTGGGGATCGGAAAATGGTCCCTTTCCCCACTGTAGTGCAACCTCGGAGTTAGAATATTAAAGTAGGGGGGTGTTGGGGAGGTGCAGCCCCCCAGATGGGGGGTGCAGGGGGGCTTTCCCCCCTGCTTTACACTTCATTACATTCGTTTTTCGACATTTATGTTCAAAAATCAACAAATCTACTTTTTGATTTGCTGATTTTCGAACATGTAAAACTGTCGCTATTTTGATTTTCGTGGTTATGATTTGCTCATATGAGCAATCGCCCCACTGTGATTCAGCGTTGTAAAGGTAAACTTAATATTCTTAATAATGCAGTCAAAGAAGATAGCTAACTATTGCTTATTGCTATAGTTGTGAAACAATGTTAACACTGACCTTCTCATGGTTGGTTTATGTACAGTGGTGAACTGAAATGCTTGATATGCAGAAATGGGCAAAATCCATAGCTGTATATTGCATACATTATTGTACACCTGAGACATGTTTCAGCTTAGGGACATATAGGTATTTGCATATGAGAGCAATCAGTTATATACCCCTTTGTTCATATAGATTCCACACTTACATTGTTAATAATGCAGCTACAAGATGTGTCCTTGGGGGTGTTTATAGCTGATGCTAACAACTCACAACCATTGCACGGTTAAGTAAATGTTGTGGACTTTTGCAAGCATCAGTTTCATTTAATCTTTGTAATTGTTTAGGAACTTCACTTAGGTAGTACGTGTATGTGCTGTCCTTTACCACTTAGCCAGAGCCATGGCAGGTTGTGCCCACCTACATACAGTATGCCAGCACATCTGCAATTAGTAATTCTCCCTCAGAATCCTCATTTTTATCTGTTGGAGCTATTGGTCTTGCCTGTGGTTCTGGGAACTGTGGTCCTGCCCCTTGTTGTCCTTGTTGAAGTTGTTTCCTGAGAATTATATTGTGTAACATGGCACAGACTGTGAACATTTGGGGAGAGGTGGCTGGGTTATACTACAGGACACCTCCTGATGTGTCTAGGTACTGGAACCTTGATCTGAGCAAGAGAAATACACATTCTATAATATTCCTGGTTTGAACATGGGAATTAGTGTATCCTTGCTCAGTGGGGTTGTGTGGGTCGCTCATAAGTATCATGAGCCAAGGTTCCAATTCATAACGTGTAGCCCTCATTAGATGCTCTTGTGGAAAGTCACCCCCTAGCAAACCTTGTGCACAGCTCACAATTGTTCCATATGTGTGAGTTGTGAAAACTGCTGGGTTATCTGCACACACATTGTAGATGATCCCTTGGGCATTATAAACAATCTGTCAGTTTATAGAGTGGCATCTTTTCCTTTTAATGTACCTCCTTCCCTGTTCACCAGGTGAGGCTTTTATTTCTCTCTGTGTACAATTTATGGCCCCAATAACTTCAGGGAAGTGTGCTGTTGCATAAAATTCTTGCATAGTTATTGCTCTATCCTATGTGGTGAATGGGAAACAGATATAATCCCTTGCATGTTGTAGTACTGCATTTAGAAACTGATATAATACTCTAGAAGCTGAGGCCTGTGACACCCCTAATATATCTAGTGTAGGTCTCTGGAAAGCACATGTACACATACTTTTTTCCACTGGGATGGGTTTTCCATAATTTCCAAGGGCCTCGGGTGAGTGCGGCAGAGGTTGCATATTTCCTGTAGTGTTTCCCTCTTCACCTTGTATCGCTCCATAATTTCTGTTATGTAGTGCATGATAAGTCAAATGAGGTCTAAATACTCTTCTTCGACAAGGTCTGACAGCAGCAGCACCTTGTATTAAAGCCTGTTGCATGTATGGGTTAATGATGGCAGCACCAACCCCTAGCATTTTTTTAAATGTGTAATGATAGCTGTAGTCCAAGAGTTTTGGATTTCAGGGCAAAAGGGAGCACTAAGTGTACATGCTCACTTTATACATTCATGAATAGCTCTGCCATGTTGGATTGCTTAATTAGATGTAATTTGGCTACTTATGCCTTCATTAACATATTCTGCCACTTACTCTTTTTTTTTTTGAGCAGAGCTGTTTAATAAACACCAAATAGTATACTAACCTGTATGTGTTGTGCACAAGATAGCAGTGTAGGCATTCATGATTTCGGTCCAGAATCTGCTATATTATTATACTATGAAGTGGTGATGGTATCTCATACACTAAGAAACTATGATACGCTGACAGAATTGTCTACATTATAATATAAAGATGTGTTCATAGCATCAGCTATTTTTGATAGTATGATGTGTTGACAGACTCTCCTACATTACGATACTGCGATGTGCTGACTGTATCTCCAACCTTAAGATGCTATGATGCAGTAATGTAGCTAGGGTGGGGCTAGAGGGTTAACTGCCCTGGGAGCAAAGTGTTGGGTGGGGGATGCGATCAGCTGATCCTGATCTCACTTTACTGCAATACTAGCTTTTAAAAGCCGGTACTGCATTGTGGTCTGACCTGTGTACTGTGATACTCTCTGTGTGGTTTAAATTGTAGCAACTGCTTGCTAAATTATAGCAAGCAATTTGCTACAGTTTAAAAGTAAAAAAAGAAATCTCTTTTTTTTTTTAACTAAAACTTGAGCACTGTAGTGCTCCATGCAGGCAGTGTATAAACTGTAGCAACTGTTTGCTACATTTGTAGCAGGCAGTGTGCTGCAGTTTAAAAGAAGAAATTATTATTTTTTTTTGTAATAAAATGTGTTGAAGGAGGGTTGGGGCAGGGTGCAGCAATGGGACCTGAAAGGCTGGGATAGGGTTATGTATGTGTAGTGCATCTGTCCACTTACTTGGTGTGCCAGTAGAAGGAATGTCATTTTTTTTAATGGGAGAGCTGGGGAGGGGCAATGTAGCAATCAGCTTAATACAGTAAAGTGCTTTATTTTTTTTCTCTTCAATGGAAGAGCTTGGGGGAGGGGGCAATGGTTCATGGTCCCGGCATAGGACACTGATTGACCCAGCTATTCTTCCAGTATGATGTGTTAATAGAATGTCCCTCAGTTTAATTTCTACAAGCCTTTTTGGTTTGAAATACTGTGATGGGAATGAACCCTATTCCTAAGTCATAGGACGATTAGAGTTCATGGAATTAGTATTGTTTCAGTCTTTGATGTTAGCCAAGACTGTCTTCTCAGCACCTACAATTTGCCCAGAATTGCATCTTTCTGTAATTCATACAGTGTTAAATGTATTGTTAGCATATTTAAATAACACTGAACAGTTTTTTTTATTAGACCAATTGCTCCTGCTATTATTGGAACTTTTATCTTTCTTCTGGATTGCTCTCATTTTTGCCTGCAAATCCTGATATTTTATGAGTTTGTCTCTCTCTCTCTCTGTATGTAAGACAGTCGTCACTGGGTGTAAGTGATCAATGCTACTTTTGTCTTTTCTTCATGGACTAGTATACATAGTTTTCTTGTATCTATGTTTTGAAGTGTTGGTAATTAGTGATCCCATTTGTTATAAACTTCATCTTTCTTTATAATGCTTTGTGGTTCATGTTTCCAATGCTTCTCAGCTACTTCTATATTGTAGTGTTTGCACAATCTCCAATGTAAGCATCTTTCCACATTATTGCGCCTTTCAGTATACAGAACCTCTGCCATGAATGCATTACACCCAGTAACAAGATGTGTGACTGTTTGCAGTTCTCTGCGTTTGTCTGTTTCTTCCACCCTTTCAACTGATTTTATAAATCAGTGTGTTTGTAGTGCACTATCCTGGGCCACCATTACTAGCTTTTCATGTTTTGATTTTGTTTCACCTCTCCTTACCATTTCTGTGTCAAATCTTGGTCAATATGAGGTTGTTCCAGGCAATCTCTGTACTTGCCACTATATTTATGACTTTTTGAAATTTCTTTCCTTCTAATCTGATCCTTTTCCTTATAGCCTTTCTTTTGTTTTTAGCACACATTGCTGTCTGATTTTTGCCTACTTCTAGTTTGATTTCCATTTCCGATTAACTCTAAAATGCTTTTGCTAAATTAAGCACGGATGTCATCTTAGACTTCTCCCCATGTTTTAAAACATTAATAATCTTTGTATCTGATGAGGTCAGGAGATGTGTATGCAGTCCCACAATTCCAGATCTATGCATGTAATCAGTTTTGATGAGGCTCATACCTCCTTCAGAGTGAAGAATATATAAACTGAACTTTATTTATCATTTGATAAGCATGAAGTATTTTTCTTGTTTTCTTGTCCAATTGATCCATTACTTTTTGGGGCCAGTCGATCACCCTGAAACTGTATGTTAGAACAAGAAGAGCAAATTGATTTATAGCTTGGACCTTATTCCTAGATGTCAAGGCAATTTTCAGTATCAGTTTTAATCTTCTGAAGTATTCATTACTGAGGTTCATTCTCATTTGCTCATGTTTATTGTCAATCCTTTATCTATTCCCACATTTTTAAACACCCTCTCCTGCTCAAGTTACTTTATATCACATTCCTGTCCCAGGGTGATATTTCTAGGTGCAGCAGTTTTCTGTATTAAATGTTACTTTTGCTCATTTATCACAACCAAATACCATTTTTATATCATCTAAGAACGTTTTAATCATTTGTAGTTGTGAGTTCAATTCCTCACCCAAAGAACTACACAGTTTTAAGTCATCCACAAAAAGTAGATGAGAAATCTTTAAACATGGTTGTTTACTGGGAGCCAAATTGTAACCAAAATCTGTTAAGTAATCAACTTAATGAATTAAGGGCAAGAGAAAACAGTGGTGGTGACAAATAATCAACCCATAATATCCCCTTTGATTTTTTTTTTTTTTTATCCCTGGGATAATTTACCCTTTGTCATGGCTCAACTGCAAAGTGGTCTGTCAATGTTTCATGGTACCGATAATGGAATTGATCATTGTAGGGTTTATTATATATACCTGTAACCATTCCTTCATCCATGAATGTGGGATGCTGTCAAATGCTTTTTTTGTAATCTAGCATGCCATACTTAAATGTTTCCCCTTTTTTGCAATTCTCTGTTATGGCTTTAATAAGCCCTTTGTTTCACATGACTTTCTTTTGTCACTGTCAAAATTGAGTTTCATTCTAAATGACTATAAACACTGTCTGCATCAATTCTAGTATATAGTTTGTATATTGTTGGAAGGCAAGGTATTGGTTTGTAGATTCTAGGATGGCTTGCAGATTCACTCTTATGGAGAAACAGTATAATTTTTCCTGTTGTTCACCAGGTTGGTGTCTGTTCAGGATGCACATATATTAGTAAATCTTACATAGCGCTAAATCTTTGTGTAAAATATTAATGTTTTTTGTTAGAAGTTAAGTACTAGTCTGGGATTTTTCCATTTAGGAGCTTTTCTTTTGTCTCAATTTCTCTAGCCATTATTTCAACCCATTGCATGTCTTCTACATTTGAACTCCTTACTCTTTCTTTTAATTCTTCCATCTATTCAGCATCTTGGCTATGTTCAGCAGGGTATTCATCACTCCTTCTCCTAAATGGGCCTATTTCTTCTCCTCTTGGTGGAGTTTCTATTCCTTTTGCTTTGTTTCCTAATTCTAAATAAGATGTTTTTGGGTCATCAATAAATTGTTTATTTTGTGCTTTCCCTTTATATTTATCCGCATACAATCTATGTTTCTCTGTATGTGTTGATACATTTAGTTTATTATTGGCAGTAGTATATGATAAATCCTGGTCTAATTTGATACTGTGCATTCAAAGGTGCATAGGTATATACTAGACTAACAACCACAAGGGCTTTTTTTAGCTTAGCTGTGCATCCCCAATGCATCCAAGTTTGGTGCCCTAGAGGTTATTTTTAGGGGTATGTGTAAGCTAGGATGCACACGGTCATACATTTACATGTTTCCTTTATCCATTAGAGACATAGGTGATAGACTTGGGGTGAATTTCTGATTTCCCATCCACTGGTCCAGGTTATGCCTGAATATGGACAGGGAAGAACTCTTATTCATGTGGAAGGGAAGCCTATTTCAAAGAAAGGGTGCCCTTTGAAACATATACCTATCTCTCCAACATGTCCTATTTATGTCACAAGCAGGGTTAAGATCCTAGATATGATAATATGATGTGTTGATAGAATCACTTACATTATAATACCCTGATGTGCTGATAGGATCTCCTACATTCTGATACTATAATTTGTTTACAGATTGTCCTGCATTATGATACCATGATGTGTTGCTAGAACCTTCTGTACTCTGATTCTGTAATATGTTAATAGAATCTTCTGTATTATGAAACTGATGTGCTGACAAACTGTCTGACATGATACCATGATGTGCCAAATGTTTCTCCCACATTGATACTATGATGTGTTGGTAGAATCTCTTACATTATGATACTATCACATGGCAATAGACCCTCCTATATTATGAGACTATGATGTGTTGATAAAATCTTCTGCGTTATGATACTATGATTTGTTGACAGAATCTTCTGCTTTGTTATGCTAGGATGTGCTGACAGAATATCTGACAGTATAATATTATGATGTGTTTAATATAATCACTAGCATTGTGATACTTTGTGTTTATATAATCTTCTTCTCTATCATACAATGATGTGCTGCTGGTAATGCCTAAATTATGATACTATGATGCGTTGATAGAGGCACATACGCTATGATCCTGTCATGTACAGATGGAATCTGCTACATTATGTTACTATGATATGGTGACTGGTGTCTCATACATTGTAATATGATGCTTTGATAGAACCTCCTATAATATATATATATATATATATATATATATATATATATATATATATAATATAATATAATATTATGTGCTTGCTGTATCTCCTTCATTGTGATACTATGATTTTGCTACACTATGTCAAGTTAATAGGATCATAGGAGATTACTTGGCTATCGACCCAGAGGTTATTTCAAGCCTAGCCATTTCATCCCAATGTAATAATATAGAAATACTAGCCAATACCTGAGATTGCATTTAACAATGACTGCCCATATCCAGCAAAGTTGTGGGCACTATCCCTGGTAATCATTTATGGTGCCCCATCCACTCATCTAGGTTTCTCTTGAATGGTGTCATAGACATGCTCTGTTTCACATGAATTGGTAGCCTATTCCAAAGCCGTGGCAGCCACTGGGAGAAAAATCTGTCCCTCCAGCATGTCCTATTTAAGTCACAGGCCATAGTTAGGCCCATGGAGTGGGTATCTCTATTTCTGTTTGATTTGCAGATATGCAGCGAGTTCATTAGGTTTAGGTTTGAGATTGCTCTGTAAGCCTGGCATAAGTCTCCCCTAATAAGTCTATAAAATATGGAGTATAGTGACAGGGACTTTAGTTGGTCTGTGTAAAGCATGTGCTGGAGTCCCTTGATCATCTTTGTTAGAAATCTCTGAGGTCTCTCCAATTGCTGCAGGTGCTTTGTATGGTGCATGCTGAATGGGGTGCTATACTCAATTATGGGCCGAATTAGTGCTGAGTATAGAGGGGTTATAACTTCTTTTGTTCTTGAGGTGATGCCTTTACTAATCAAGTGTGCTATATAGAAAGCTTTCCTTATTACAGTAGACACATGGTGGTCAAAGTTAAGGTCACAGTCAACTTGTCATCCCAGATCCCTTACCACTTTGCGGGTACTTATGGTATTGTTGTTGATTTGAAAGTGTGTTGGGACATTATTTGTGCCAAAGGGAATGATGATGCATTTCTTTCTATTCAGTTTGAGTCTGTGACTAAGACACCAGTCTTTGGTCTGCATAAGACCCTCATGGAGTATACTGACATTTTGTTTATTATTATTTTTATTATTTTACATTTGTTGACCAGGGTAGTCCGACTGGATACATGTCCATTTTCAGCTGAGGCCCAGGAAGAAAAGCTCCAAACTTACAAACAGATGAAGACAAGCAAGTTATAGTATATGTACAAACATATTGCATTAACATACAAGTTACAGTCTCACATTTCAAGCCTATGAAGAATACAGTTTTATATTCAGAAATATATACAAATATGTTATGGTTTCTCTTATCAAACCTATAGGTGCAGCTTATATACAGAATATCTGCAAAGATGTTTCAGTTTCTCTTTTCAAACCTTTTACTGTGAGAGGTTAGTCATTGTTAACAAAAAATTGCGGGGATATGGAAGTAGATGAGGCTTTAGTCAGGGTTAGAGCAAGGACATAACTAGTGAGTTTTAAAATACTGGGTTAGATTTTTTTTGAACTTATTAAGGGAGGGGTTCAGAGTAAGGTCAGATGGGAGCAAATTCCAGGTTTTGCCTACTGAATCTGCAAAGATTCTTCAGATAGGTTGTTAGCTTTAACAAATTGAACCAAAAGTTTTGTAGTGGAACGAAGTGACCTAGCGTTTTTGTAGGGATGAATAATGTTTTTAAGGGAGGACATTTTTTCTGGATGGTTAATAACCTTGAATGCTACACTAAGTTGATTATATTGAATTAGCCTGGGGAGTTGTAGCCATCCTAACAGGTTTAGGTTTTGACAATGGTGTGTCCTGTAGGGAGTTCCTGTGGCAGACCTGGCAATTTGATTGTAGCAGCTTGAGAGTTTGCTGAGATCAGTTTTGTTCAAGTTAGTGAGTATTGGCAAGGCACAGAGTAGAGTTGAAAGCAGATGAGTCTAAATCCATGCTGGTCATTGACCAGATGATTATGTTGAATAAGGTAGTATAAGAGTTGTTTATGGATACACTTTTCCATAATTTTAGCCAGAGGGGAAATGATAGCTATTGGTCTATAGTTTGACAGCTCAATGGAGCTGCCTCCTTTGTGGAGTGGTATGATGTGATATTTTCCAGATAGAGGCTTCATTTATGGTTTTGTTTATCAAAATAGAGATAGGGTATGCTATAACATCAGCAGCTTTTTGCAGCTAGTCTGCAGGGAGGAGGTCAGCTGAAAGGGTGGTTGGTTTGAGTTTTTTAATTTGGGCTCTAATGAGTGAAGTTGGAACTTTTTGGAAGCTGAAGGAGAGAATGTCACTGGGTTTAGGTTCAGCGTTAGGACAAGTGGGTTTAAGTTTGCTAGCAAGGGCCTGGATGGTTTCTGTAAAGAAACTGTTGAAGGTGTTGGCAATGGACTCTGGTGATTTTTTTGGGTTGGGACTGAGGGGGCTGGAGTTGTGGATTGCCCTGGGTGGAGGAGTTTGTTAATACCTGCCAAGAACTTCTGTGGCTTGTTGTAGTGTTTCTGCTGTAGATGACAGAAATATTTTTTTGTCTAGTAATATGTATCATTCCTATGTTGTCAAAATTTGAGTTGATCTTGTGGGGCTTTAGAGGAGCACCAGGTGTTCCAGGCATTATTTCTTTGGGTGATCTTTAGTTTGGTTTCTTTAGTGAGCCAGGGGGCAACTTTTGTTTTCATTCTAATAGAGCGTGCAGGTGCATGGTTGTCAAGGATGGCCAGGAATGTGTTATTAAAGTATGTTACTGCCTCATCTAGTGGTAGTTATTTTAGAATTGACCAAGTGCATAATTTAAGTTCTTCTGAGAATTTATTAAGGTTGAAGTTTTTGTTATTTCTTATTGTTTTATAGGTAGGTAGATGTGGACATTCAACTTCATGCCTAATAGTATACATTAAGAAATGATCACTTAGATCTTCAGGGAGAGTACCTGATTTGTACATATGGTGGGGGCTATTAATTAGTATCCAGTCTAGGATACCTTCTTTATTGTTAGGCTTGCTGATCCTAGTAGGGGAGGTTATAGTTTGTGTAAAACCATGTAGGTTTACGTGGGTGGTTGGGGTCTCTGAAGTGCAGGTGTACCAATCTATATTGAGGTCCCTAGAACAATGGTTTCTTGGAGATATGCATTGGATAGCCAGTAGAAGATGTCTTCTAGGGTCCCTGAGTTATCTGGGGGAATATAGACACATACTATGTTTATACATTTGTTTTTATTTATTTGTTGTTTGGAAATTCATAATTTCTTCTATGTTAAATATAGGTGGTTGAAGGTTGTCTAGAGTAACATTTAGGGTGGTTTTATAGAGAACAGCAACCCCTCCCCCTTTCCTGGTAGTACGATCTAGCCTGAGTATATTATACCATGGAGGTAGAATTTCATTATCTGTCATAGTTGTCTTTAACCATGTTTCAGTGTGATAAAATATGCCGGGGGAGTAGATTGTCAGGAGGGCATGGAGGTTGTGGACCTTATTGTTGATACTTCTAATGTTTAAGTGGCAGGTCAATAGTGAGTTGGGGGGTCTATTTAGGCTTTATCTTATGTTTGAGCTATTATGATTAAAGTTAGTGTTGTCTGGGGATGGTGACCCGGGTTGGGGTGGCTATCTCCATCAATAGTAAGGGTGTGGGGCAAACTAGCTATGAGCTTTAGAAATTTATTTATCAGTTTTTGGTAGTATTTAGTTTTGGTGTTAACTTATCTGGGTATAACAGGGTGGGTGTTAGCAGGGGTAAAGGAGTTGGCGTTGACGGACATGAATGAGTGGGCAGAATGGTTTGAGAAGATTGGGGTGATAGCAAGGCGTTTGGGATGGTTGAATACTATATAGGATTGGTTTTCATAGAAGGTGAGAGAATAAAGGGTGCTTATCTGGGGATTCAATAATTGCACCCAGTTTGCAGTCATCCCCAAACTTGGTCAGCCACAACCCTTTAGTTTTGACCTGAACTTTTGAAAAGTATATACAAAACAGTAGGGGGCCCAGCACTGACCCATGTGACACCCTGCTCGTGACAGGTCTGCTAGTTGATGTTGAGTTACCCACTTTGATAGTGTGTGTCTGGTTTGTGAGCCAGTTGGCAACCCTTCTTACAGCAAAGGGGTTTACATTCAGTTTGTGAAGTTTCTCAGTAATACCTGAGTGTGGGATGGTGTCAAAAGCCTTTGCCAAGTTGAGGTATGCTGTGTGCACATTTTTGCCCTCATCAATGGCCCTGGTCACATTTTCAAAGAAATCCACCAGATTTAACAGGCAGGATCTGCCTTTGATGAAGCCAAATTGGGTTGGATCCACGGTTTTGAGGTTGCCTATGTCTTTATTTATAAGGTCCATAATGATATGTTCCATTGCCTTACAGATGAGGCTGGTCAGGCTTATGTGTCTGTAATTCTCCAGGTCTGTTACCAGGCCACCTTTGTGGAGGGGAATAACTGTTGCTGTTCTCCATTCTGTAGGAACAAAGCTAGTCATTAGGCTATAATTAAAAAGGGTACTTATTGGTGATGCTAGTTCATGTTTTAGTTTGTTTAGAAGACAACCAGGGATGCAATCCGTTCCCAGAGAGGCTGTGTTTTTTGCCTTGGACAAGGCTTTGATAATCTGCGCTTCAGATATGTAGGGTGGGGTGGGGTTTGGGGGAAGGTTTGTGATAAGATTGGAGGGGATAAGGGAGTGAAATTTTCACCAAACCTATCTGCTAGCAGGTTTGCTATCTCTGTGGGGGTCAGTGTGTCTGATACCGTTGGTCATGAGTTCTGCAAATACTTGAGTCCTACCTTTTAGGCTATGTATTTAGCTGTAAAAGGCCTTATGGTTATCCTTGGCTGTGCTTACTAAGTTTTTCTCAAAGAAGCTCTTAGAGGGTTTGACAAGTTGAGTTATTTCCCTGTTGAGGCTGAGGAGGGTGATTTTTCATTTCTGCGGCCTGGCCTTTGTTTGGTTGGACAGCAACTTTTTGTGTTTGTTGTAAAGTTTGTTGATGCTGGATGTCCACCATGGCAGCTTGGTTTTACTTGGGACTCTGGCTTTGATTCTTTTTGGTACAGCCAAGTCTATACACTTATGCAAGTGATAGTACATGGCTGTAGTGTAAGCTTCTGTGTAGTTACCACTTCCAGCTGGGGGTGGGGTTTGGAATGCATTTATAACTTCACCTAGGAGGGTATAGTTTGCCTTGGTGAAGTTTTTTAGTCATACTTTGCCCTTTCCGAATTCTGGTTTAGTCCCAGCTCGAAGGTGACTGATTTGTGGTTAGATTTACCTAATGAGGGTCCAACAGTTGCGGCAGTGCATCTGCTTGACATGTTAATGAGGACCAGATCTAGTATGTTTGCTCCTTTTGTCAGGGTATGAACAATTTGTTTCAAGGCATTTGAGTTAACAAAGTCAAGGAACTTTTGCACTAGCAAGTTAGGGCTAGAGTAGGTTTCCCAGTTGATGGCGGGATAATTGAAATACCCTAGATCCAGAGTGTTGGGTAAGATTTGGACTGTCTTCATGGGCATCATGACTCATGGAGTGGGATCTGTATCTGGCTATGACTTGAATGGGGGTCTTACCTACTGTAACACGAGCTTGGAGTAACTCCATTGAGTTGTCCAGTCTAACTAGACAGGGGGTGAATTTATTTCTAATATAGATAGAAACACTGCCTCCTTTGGTTCTCACACGTTTGTTTTGTGGTCTGAAGGTGTGGAAAACATTGTAGCCTTGCAAGGCTGGGGTATTCTGAGGCCTTGGACCATGTTTCTGTGACTGCAGAGACATCTACATCTTCCAATAATAGAAGTGCTTCCAGGGTGTGCAGTTTTTAGTTTAAGCTCCTAGTGTTTAGCAGCATGAGCCATATTTTGTTATGATTGGCAAATTTTATGTCAGTAAGTTTGTTTTCAAGACCTTGCCTAAAAAAAGGCACTATGTGGGAGGCAAGAGCCTTTGCCAGCAGCCGAAAGCCTAGAGGTGTCAGGTGCAAACTGTCTTTGGGAAAGCAGTGAGGTTTGTTGACCATAGCTTCCCAATCTGATAGGGACTAGATCCCTTTTGAATAACACCAAAAACTAAGCCAATTATAGAAATCAATCATTTTTTGTTTATACTGTGGCTTCATTCTAGGTGAGGGTAGTATGCTGCTCAAGGCTAGGGACATACCTGCCTGTGACACATACTCAGAGAATTCAGTCATGTCTCTTTATATAATCCAGTGAGGTATGTTCATTTACTCCAACATGAACTATGACAGAGTCATAATGATACTTGTTGCTGAGAGACCTGAGTGCATCTATGATCTGATGAATCCTGGCACTGGACAGGCAGCTGACCATGACTTTCTGTGTATCTTACTAATGAGTCTCCAATGACAAGAAAATTTGGTTTTTGAGTGTTATACCTTACAGACTCGGCAGACAAAACATTGGTGTTACTATGCGTCATGGGTGCTGTGGGTACTGTGTTGGTTGTAGCAGTCTTGTGTTTTTGAGGCCTCTGGTGTTTCGGTAAGTTCTTTGAGGAAAACCTCTGCATATGTTGATTTTTGTATTTAATGCATATTATGTGTATGAGTAGTAGTACTATGTGCATGTGTAGTGGGTGGGTTGAAAATCTCTTCAGTGTTACTGTTTTGAGTGTGAGAGAGCATGGATTCAAGATTCTTGATGTAGATACATCTCTCGCACTCTGTACTAGAGTGAGTTATTAGGAGAGGGTTGTCGGTGTACATAAGGCAATTGCGACACTGCCTCAAGAGATCCAAGTCAACAAGGTTGGCAGGAGAAACAAGGGTAGTCCAACTGTCCATAATGCTAGGTTGAAGACTGTTATCACAAAAGGGAGCTTTTCAGGATCAATCAAGGAGGAGCTCAGTGGATGGATATTTCTGTTGGGGGGTTTCTGGTGGTTTAATAGGTTACAGCTCACTATCAGTATTTCTTTGATTGGGAAAGTACTAAGGACGAGGGATACACTAATGTGCTACAACTGTATCTAAGGGAAAAATGGTTGAATTTATCTCTCTGACTATGACGGACAATTGTGCGGCGGTCTGCTGTGATGCACAACACAGAAACAAGCAGAAACCTGATCTAGTGCTGGGCTTAAATACCAGAAGCTAAAAACTTGAAAATAAAAAAAAATTAAAAATTTAAAAAGGTTGAAAAGGACCAATTAGGAATGCTTACTCCAAGACCTAGCCCAACCACCCTTCATCAGACAGGTTCCAATCAACATGCTCCTGTCACTAGAGTGCAGAAAGACCCCTTGCAATCAGAGATGGCCTGGAAAAGGTGCTCAGAACAACAGCCAGTACAAACAGATCCAGATGCAGCATACCTGTATCTGGACTATGCTACAGCTACTAGCTACCCTAGTTTGGGCAGGAAACACTAGAGAATGTTCAACACAGCAAAACAATAGCAGTGAGACAGTGAAAAACATTTAAAACAGCAGAAAATCAGCAAAGAGAATCTAAAGAATGTTTTAAACAGCTAAGAAATCAGTTATTTTAGCACTGATTGCTGGGAAAACTAGAACAAGCAGAATAGATTGCTTTGCAACAGTGAGAAGTACCAGAAAAAATAGTGAAAATAGCAAAAAGAGCTTTGTAAACAGTAGAAACAGCAATAAAATATGATTTTACAGGCACAGTAAGGCAAATACAGTACAACATTGTAGTTTAGTACACAGTATATAAATACAGTACAAAAGTAGGCAGCAGGCAATAAAAAGTACAGTAAATAGTATTAAAAAAACAGGCAACTTTTGTTTTTGGGAAACTCAGAAACCTCTAGTTGCCTGATATTTAAGCTCAGAGTTGTGGCTGGTAGTCCACTTCAGTTCAGCTCGGTACAAACAAGCAGAAAACTGCTCAAATGCAGGACTTAAATACCAGAAGATAAACATTTCAAAAAAATGTAAAAAGGTTCAAAAGGACCAATGAGGAATGCTTACTCCAAGCCCTAGACCAACCACTCTTCCCCAGACAGGTTTCAATCAGCATACCCCTCTCACTAGAGTGCAGAAGGGCTCCTTCCAATCAAAGATGGCCTGGAAAATGTGGTCAGAATAAACAGCCATGACAAACAGACCCAGATGCAGCAAACCTGCATTGGATTATGCTATACAGCTACTAGTTACCTTGGTTTCAGTGGGAATCACTAGAAAATGTTTAACACAGCAGAAAAATAGCAGTGAGACACAAAATTCTTCTCCTACATTAAGATGATACAGTATGTTGGTAGAATCTTCTGCATTATGGTGCTATTATGTTGTATTGGACATTATGATATTATAATGTGCTGATGAAGTGTCCTACATTATGATACTATGGTGTTCTGAGAGAATGCCCTTCATTAAGATACAAAGATGTGTTGATATTATCTTCTATATTATTATAAGATATGTTGATACAATGTAGTCACACTACTAAAAACACTGTTCAGCCTTATCCTCCATACAGATTTTGTACCTAGCAAATTCAGAACAGCTATAGTCATTTTACTGCATAAGGAAGGACCTTCCACAGATCTCAGCAATTACAGACCCATAGTCTGACCAGCCTCATATGCAAAGCTATGGAAAGACTTATCATGGAACTAAAAAATAAGGACATAAGGAATCTCCAAACACTGGACCTGCTCAATTTATATTCATCAAAGGCAAGTCAAGCTTATTCAACCTGGTGGACTTTTTTTGAAATGGTCACCAAAGCAATGAATGAAGGCAGAATGGTACAGACTGCATACTTCAACCTGGCCAAAGCATTTGACATAATCGCCCACTCAGGCATAGTAGAAAAGTCAAATAAATTGCCAACTGGCTCACAGATAGTACAATGGAAAGAAAAATAGGGGAAGTTACCTCCACAAAGACACAAGTCACCAGTCGAGTCCCGCCAGGCTCTGTGCTGGTATCTCTCCTATTTGGGATTTACTTCTCTGAAGTAAAAGCCAGTACAAAAGGGCTCTGGCTGAATAACTGCTGAAATACTAATCTTAATAGGGTATATAACAAATACAAAAAAGCCATTTGTAAAAATCAGGAAGAGAAACTCCCATAATGATTGGAGCTCTCTAAATTAAACTAAACAGGAAGCTAAGAGGACTAATTAAGTTGAACAAAGCCAGTTATGAGGTCAAGAGAGCCTCACAGGTTAAAGGCAACCACAAGGCCTCCTATAGCTAATGTCTGAAACCTCAAAGTCAGCACACATCAGTTTGCCAAACTGGTGGTCAGTGGTGCCATCTTCATTGAGCAGAGTGACATAGCTAATTTGCTGACTGACAAATTCAGCTCAACCTCCCTCCCCCCACACCCTGTCTTGCCTACCCTGTGAAATGTGTAGTAGCATATCCCACTCAACAATTAACAGGGAGCATGTTCCTGGCAGCACTTGCTAAGGTCAAAAACATAACCTCAGTGGGCCCAGCAATATCTCTGGATGCCTCTTAAATAGCTTGAAACATGACATATCAGAATCACTTGAATCACTTTTCAACTATAGCCTCAAAACAGGCATTGTTCCATGACAATGGAGGACCACAATGGTTATCTCACTTCACAAGGGTGGACCATCAACTGACTCCAGAAACTGCAAAATTATTCATCTGACTAGTCTAATATGCAAAGCCATGGAAGGAATTATCACGTAAATCAACAAAGGCATAGATAACCTTCAGACACTGGACTCAACCCAGTTTGGTTTTGTCAAGGGAAGGTCATGCCCACTAAACCTGGTAGACTTCTTTGAAAAGGTCACCAAGGTAGTGGATGAGGAGAAAAGGGACAAACCACCTACCTGGACTGTTCTAAGGCAGTTGATACAGCACCCCACTTGGGTATAGTTGACAAACTCATCACTGGGCATAAAACCTTACATAAATCCCTGGATTGTTAGGTGGCTCACAGACAGGTACCAGGAAGTCAGGATTGGTGATATCACCTTCGCTAGGAGACAGGTCACCAGCTAGGGTACCTCAGGGCTCCATGCTGGGACTGCTCGTCTTTGGCATCCACTTCTCAGAAGTAAAGGATAATGTGAGTAGCCTTTGGCTGACCAAGGTGGCAGATGACTGCAAATTGGGAGCTATCACAGATTTTCCTCCATTACAGAAATGTTACAAGAGGGCCTAACACAGACAAATGACTGTTGCTAAAGTCACGGACTAAAATTCTATGCCAAAAAATGCATTATAGTGCCTTTAGGGAAAACTTCCACCCAGGCCAATTACTCCATCGATAAGACACCCCTAAGAGAAGACCCAGTAGTCAGGGATCTGGGAACATTTATACACAATAATCTGTCTTTTGACCAACGTGTAACTGTGATGGTAAGAAAACCATTCTATGTCACCCAATGTATAAGTAAGATCATGGTCTCCAGGTCCAAGGGAGTAATAATGCCACATTAACTACCAAAATTCTCTATTAATATTTTTATTGAAATGTATCTGTATTGCTATTTTTATTGCATTGTATATCTTTGGATCTTTTCTCCCCGGGCCTTTGCTGAAAAAGGACAATAGCTCAGCTGGACACTCCTGGTCAACAAATGCAAAATAAAATAAAATAATAAATAAAAAATTAAGCCCTTATCAGACCAATCATTGAGTATAATGCCCTATTCGGCATGTACCTGACCATAAATATGCAACAGTTGGAATGTCCACAAAGGTTCCTTACCAGGAATATCCAGGGTATAAACATATTGTCCTATATGGATTGCATTAAAGCCCTATCTCTATAATCTTCTCTCCTACAGGTTACTGAGAGGTGATTTATGTCTGGCATACAAGGCATCCTTGATCCAACTCTGATGGACCTTTTGTATATCCATAAAAAGAACAGCATCAGGATTACTGGATCCAAGAATTTCAATTTTGCTTGTAACATAAATAAGACATGTTAATCAGACAGATATGTGTCTCAGAGGATCCCCATGCTCTGGAACAGGCTCCCCATCCATGTGAAGCAGAATTCATCCCTAATCCTATTTAAGCATAACCATGACCGATGGAAAGGAAATTGAAATTTCACTCCAGTTCTGACCCCCATGTCTCTGATAGACACAGGCAGACAGTAATGTCCAAGCTAACATACACCCCTCACACAAACCGTAGAAATTTCCTAACCTACACCTCCTGATATAGTCCATGTTACAAAGGGAGACAGTTGGGTTGGATTGCACAGTTAGTCTTATAAACACCCTGGCAGTCTTAGCCTAGTATATACCAATGAACCTATGAACATCAACAAGTCAAATGGCATCAGAAATACTCAGTCTATGGATCTAAATCTCTTCTGCTTGTTGATAGAGTCACTTACATTATGATGCTATGACGTGCTGATACAGTCTCCTATATTATGATACAATGATGTTATAACGGTATATTCTACATTATGATTCTATGATGTGTTGACAGAATGTCCTAAATGATAATACTGTAATCTTTTTATGGTATCTTCTGCATTATGATGCTGTCATGTGCTGAAGGAAGAGCTGACATTATTATACTAGAATGTGCTGACAGAACATCCTACATTATGACACTATGAAGGATTGATAGTATCTGCTACATTATGAAACTCTGAAGTGCTGATGGTATCTCTTACACTACAACAGTATATGCTCATAGAAACCCCTACAAGTATGATGTGTTCATAGCATCTGCTACATGTTAATACTATGATGTGTTGGCATAATCTCCTATTTTTTTAATTTCTCCATACCTTTTGGGTTTCTAATACCATGACGGGAATGGACCCCATTCCCAAGTCAAAATACAATTAAAGTTCATGAAATTAATATTGTGCTCTTCGCAGCACCCGCAATGTGTCCAGTAATGACTCCTTCTGCAATTCATATGGAGTTAAACATATTGGCAACATATCTAAATACTATTATAGATTATTTTTTGTAAGACTGGTTGCTCCTACTAATATTGAAACTGTCTGGGTATCTTTCTTCCACAATGCTCTCATTTCTCCCTACAGATCCTGATATTTTATGACTTTGTGTCTCTCTGTACACAAGACACTGTAGTCACTGGGTGTGCCAGTTTCAATGATCAGTGCTACTTTTGTCTTCTTTTCTTGTACCACTATATCCGGTTTTCTAGCATCTATCTTTTGGACTGTTGGTAATGAGTGATCCCATGTGATGCAAATTTCATAATTTTCTATGATGCTTTATGGCTCATGTTTCCAGTGTTTTTCAGCCACTTCAGTACCATAATGTTTGCACAATCCCCAGTGCAACAGTCTTGCCAAATTATTATGCCTTTCAGTGTACAGTCCTTCTGCCATTATGTCACAACTAGCAATGAGGTGTGTGACTGTTTCCAATTCAGTTTTACAAAACCTGCATTTGTCTGTTTCTCCCACATGTTCAATGGACTTTGCAAACCAGCGTGTATGTAGCCCACTATCTTTAGCCGCCAATATTAACCTTTTATCTGTTGGTTTGAATTTGCCTCTTCCTTAACCATTCCTGTATTTGTTCCTGGTCAACATGAGGTTCTTCCAGAAATGTTCTATACTTGCAACTATATTTATGCATTTTCCACATTTGTTGCCTTCTCATCCGGTCCTTCACCTTATATTCTTTCTTTTGTTTTTTAGCACATTCAGTTGCTGCCTGATTTTTATCTACTTCTAGTTTGATTTCCATTCATGCTTGAAGCTAATATGTTTCTGCTAGATTAAGCAAAGAAGTCATCTTAGATTTATTCTCTTCATGTTTCAAAACTTTCACTATGTTTGGGTCTTCTGAGGTCAGTGGATATGTGTGGAGTCCCACGATTGCAGATCTATACATGTAATCAGTTTCAAGGAGCCCCATCCCTCCTTCGGAATGGGGAATATATAATCTTGGTATTCTTGTTTTCCTATCTAATCTATCCAACACATTTTGGGGCCAGTCAATCACTCCAAAACTAAGTTAGTACATGAAGAGCAAATTGGTTTATAGCTCGGATTTTTCCCTAGATGCCAATGCCGTTTTCAGGATTAATTTAAGTCTTCTAAAGTATTCCTTAGAAAATTTTATTCACATTTGTTCATGTTTTATTGTTGATCCTTCATCAATTCCCAAATATTTATACACTCCTTCTTGCTCAAGTTCTTTTATATCATATTCCTGTCACAAATTGATGTTTTCCTGGTGCTGCAGTTTTCCTGCTTTAAAGGTTGCCTTTGCACATTTATCAAGGCCAAATGACATTCTTATATCATCTGCAAAAGTTTTGACAACTTGCAGTTGTACTTTCAGTTCCTCATCTGATGAGCTATATAGTTTTAAATCATCAACAAAAAGAAGATGAGAAGTCTTTACACTGTTGTTTTCTAGGATCAAAATTATAGCCATGGCCTAAGCTGATATGTAGACAGCTTAATGGGTTAAGGTTAAGCCAGAATAGCAGCAGTGACAGTCACCCTGGAATATCCCCCTTTGAATTTTTATCCCCGGGATAATAATTTGTCCTTTATCATGGTAATGTAGTTGATCAGTGTAGGGTATATCTTATACATTTTTAGGCACTCTTTTATCCATGAATGTGGGATACTATCAAATGCTTTTTTGCAGTCTATCCATGCCATACTTACATTCTTCCCCTTTTTACAGTTCTCCACTATAACTTTGTTTAACAGCAAATGATCCTACATTCCACATGACTTTTTTATTGCCCTTTTGATCTACTGCCACAATTGAGTTTTCTTCTAAATGATTATAAACTCTGTCGACATCAATTCCAGTTCATAGTTTCTATGTTATCAAAAGGCAAGTTATTGGTCTATAGTTTTTAGGGTTGCTTGCAGGTTCACTCTTAAGTAGGGGCATAATCTTTGCTGTTGTTAGCCATGTTAATGTCTGTTCAGGATGCGCATATAAATAGATCTTACTAATAGCTAAATCTTTGCGCAAAGATGTTAATACTATTAACCAGACGTTAGGTACTGCATCTGGACCTGGGGTTTTCCAACTGGAGGCTTTCCTTATCTTTGTTTCAATCTCTCTATGGATGTTACTTCACCCATTTCATATCTTGTACTTTTGAACTTCTTATTCTTTCATTTACTTCTTCTATCCATGTGGCATGTTTGTTATGTTCCACAGGATATTCATAAATACTTCTTCAAAATGTATCTATTTTTTTCTTTTTTGGTGGTCTTTTAATTCCTTTTACCTTGTTTTCCAATTCTCTGTAAAAAATGTTTGGGTCATCAATACATTGCTTATTTTGTATTTTATTTTACATTTATCTGTGTATCTTCTAAGTTTTTCTGCCTGTGCTGAGATTTTTAGCTTGTTATTTGTGATAGTGCATGATAGATTCTGGTCTGTAATATCCTACATTATGATACAAGTGATGTGCTGACATTGTCTCAAAGCTTAAAAAATTATGTTTTGATAGAATTTCCTATATTAGATAATATGATGTGTTGACAGGGTTTCCTACATTAAGATTGTAATGCTTGTTTGATAGACTGTTCTGCAGTTTTATGCAAAATGTTCTGGCAGAATATGTAAGCAATAATGCCCAATACTGTGTGTGCTACTGTGCAAATAATACAGTCCCAGGGGTTATCTGAGGCCCAATGCTGTAGGCATAATTTTTTTTATTCCCTTACTCATAAAAGTTGTAGTTTGTTAGCAATCACTGGGGATTGAAGTCACTAAATACTGGCATACATTTGAGTTTCAGACTTTTATTTCCTTTAGAAAATACATGGAATCACAAATCCTGTTATTCTATCAACTTTCTAATTTTATAAGAGAAATATTTAAATTCTGTTCAAGGTTTTGAACCTATGACCCCCTTCATTTTAAGTTTCATCCAGATTTCTTGAGCTAAGAGGTTGAGAGGTATATTTCTTAACTGCTACTGCCACTGCTTGATGGATCTCACTCTCTCTGTCACTTCTGCTTTCATGCACACAGGCACACATACACTTACTCATGCAGACAGAAACATAAGCACACACACACACACACACACACACACACACTTTCTTTTTTTTATGTTTCTTTCAATTTTATACTCCATAAACAGCAAAAGCATTGCTTAGTGAGTGTAAAATAATGACTTGCTCAATCTCACTCTCACGTTCATGCACATATAGATTTACACGCACAAATAAACATAAACACACTTTTCTATTTTTTTTAATTTTACACTTACTAAACAACAAAAGCCCTACTTAATGGTTATAAAATAATTGCTTCTGTTAGCTTTCTTAAAATCTGAGCTTCATGGCACCTTAATATGCTGGTATGAAGCATTGGACTTGCTTTTCAGAGGGCATTACCTGTAAATTAACACCTTTCTAGAGAAAATTCCTTCTCCTGTCAGAGTGGCAATGTACAGGTTGTCCATTGTTTTACTAGCATTATGATACTGTGATGTGCCAAAAGAATCTCCTACATTTGATGATATGGTATGTTGATAGAATCTTTCTTTTGCATTATGATTTTCTATGTTGACAGAATCATCTATATTATGATACTATGATACGCTGATAGAATCTCCTGCATTATGATAGCTGATGTGTTGATACAGTCTCCTGTGTTATGATACTTTGATGTGCTGGTAGCATCTCCTACACTATGACAATATGATGTGTTGACAGAATCTTTTACATTATAATACCATGATGAGCTGATAGGATCTCCTACATTACAATACTATGATGTGTTGATAGAATCTCCTATATTATGATACTATGATGTTTTAATACAATCTTGTCCATTATGAAACTCTAATGTGCTAACAGAATATATGTCATTATGATACTATAATGTGGTTATTGAATATCTGACATTATGACACTATAATATGCTGATAGATTTCTACTACATTAAGATACTATGATGTGTTGATAGAATTTTCTACATTATAATAATATGTGTTGACAGAATCTCCTACATTATGATACTATGATATGCCAATTTATTCTCAGACAATATGATACTATGATGTACTGATTGAATCTCCTATATTATAATATCACGTGTTAATAAGACCCTCCTATATTATGATGCTATGATGCATTGATAGAATCTTCAGCATTATGATATTATGATGTGCTGAAAGCCTTCTGTTTTGTGATATGAGAATGTGCTGACAGAATATCTGAAATTATGATACTATTATGTGTTTAATCTCTTAATTTATGCTATTATAATGTGTTAATAAATCTTCTACTCTATGATAGGTGATATGCTGTTGGTATTTCCTACATTATTATACTATAATGTGTTGAGAGAATCTCCTTCATTAGGACACTATGGTTTGTTGACAGAATATCTGGCACTGTGATATTATGATGTTCTGAAAGAATCCTTTGCATTATTCTATAACGTGTTGATAGAAGCATGTTCCTTATCACACTGTCACATGGGGACACAGTCAGTTACTATAATATGTTGATGGCATCTCATATATTATGATATTATGATGCTTTGACAATCTCCTAATCTCCTACATTATAATAATATGTGCTGACAGTATCTCCTATATTGTGATACTATGATATGCTAATGGTTTCTCCTACATTATCATACTATGACAAGTTGATAGAATCTTCTCTTACATTATGATAAGTGCAATAAGTTGATAGAATCTTCTGCATTAAGATGATAGAGGTGCCTACATTATAATGTCATACAAAATATATTGATATTATCCTCTAAAGTATTATATTATGTATATAGAATCTCCTAAATTAAAGTATTATGATGTGTTGAGAGAATCTCCTGCATTAAGAAACTATGATGACCTCACAGAATCTTCTATCATATAATACTATAATGTGTTGACAGAGTTTCTTACATTTTCCTAGTATGATGTGTTTATACAATTTCTGCATGATAATACTATGATGTATTGGCAGAATATGTGACATTATGATACTGTGATGCACAGATGGTATCTTTTACATTGTGATATTGTGATGTGTTGACCCAAACGCCTAAATCTGGATACTGTGATGCATTGATAGACCCCCGGATTCTCTATACCTTGCATGGCATGCAAGATTGGTGCAGGAGCTCAAGCAGGCAATATGTCTGCCATGCGATCCAGGAACAGCCTGCAGTGGTGTGCCCGAGTGCTCCTGCACTAATCCTGCACGGACTAAGCCAATGTATGCAAATCACCCCATTTGCAGGAAAAATCTATGCAAATGAGGTGATTTTGCAATCCAGGAAGCTTGCAACCGGCCGTGCAGGACTAGTACAATCTGCAGAAATGTACTCGGTTAGTAACCGAGTACATTTCTGCAAATTTCAAAACGGAGCTGTGACAGCTCCAAATAAAGGCTGCATATCATGTAGTAAGCATGCCAATGTCCAAGTATAAGGCTAATGGCATTGCAAACAGTGAAAAAAATACAAAAATCAACTTATATTTTTTTTAGCCGATCTCGGCTGTTTAAGCGTAGGGCAGTGGCTCACAAACGGGATCGGTGGGAAAATAACAAAATAAACCTAAATTAAGCATTCTAACTAAAAATCAGTATTCTGCCATGCAAGTCAATGGCAGGCAGAAGACAACATGACCAGTGAGTAGTGGTTACTAAGGGGGGAGGCTCAGTGTAAGACATGTAACTATCCATTAGCAGGCAATCCTATGCAAATGAGGGGAATGATAGTGAATCCCAGTTTTCCCCAGCATGTGAGTCAGTTCCCAACAGTGTAAGAGTAGGAATAGCTTGGTGCAAGCCTAGGAGTTAGGTGACATCATGGGGGTGTGTGTCTGGCATACTGTAAGCGGATTGGAGCCCTGTGGCTCGGGTTTGCTCCTAGCGTAGCACAGCTAAGCTAGGGAGTGTGTCTAAACCTGCCTAGCACGCTTTACATTGCCTAAGCGGGTGACCACACCACCCACCAGGTTTTAAAGGAAGAAAAAAAAAGTTAAACCAGGAAATAGCAGCATTCTGCACATTTTAGCACTCTTTGCACGGCGCACCCCCGGGCTTAAACAGGAAGGCAATGGGAAGGGAAAACAGCAGTAGGAAGGTAGCTGGCAGGTGAAATGTATCAGAATCAGCCAATTACACATGCAGCAGACCAGCCCAGCCCAGGACACTACTATAAAATATGCAAACACCTTCCCCTCTGGTTTTTCCCACACTCTACACTACCAGTGTATACAAGGGGGGAAAATTTAACAAACAAACCTACAAAATGAGAAGGGCTGCAGCAGGCAACATAGAACAACATGTGCAAGAGGCTGAGGGTGGTGAGGATGTGAATGCTGCCAATCAACCCACAGTGAGGAGACAGAGAAGCATGTACAGAGCCAGGGTAACCTACCAGGGGCTACATGAGCTGGACATAGTGGAGCGCTGTAAGGTGGACAGAGACCTCCTACAGCAAATAGTTGAGCTGTGCCGGCCACACCTAACACACCAGACTGACCTAGGGGAACCCATCCCAGTGGATACCAAGGTATGTGTAGGTCTAGGAATACTAGCCACAGGTAACTCCCAAAGCTCAACTGGGGATATCATCGGGATCTCACAGGCATCAGCATCCAGAGTATTCCACCAGTTCCTGGATGCCATGTCAGCACATGCCGGTGAGCACGTATATTACCTCAACACCCGTGAGGTGTTGGCCAGCAATATGCGTCTCTTTCACCAAATAGCAGAATTCCCTAAAGTAGTGGGTGCTATAGACTGCATACACATATACATCAAAGCACCACCCGGTAATCAGGGTGCGGCCTGCATCGACTGCAGGTGCATCACTTCCATCAACTGCCAGGTTGTCTGTGATGCCCAGGGCATTATAATGAATATGTGTGCTGACTGCCCTGGAAGCTATCATGATTCACACATATGGCATCTGACGCAGCTGTACCAGAGATTTGCCAATGGGGACATCCCTTACGGTCACCTAGTGGGGGATGCTGGTTACACACTGGAGTCGTGGCTGATGACACCCATCAGAAATGCACACACACCTGAACAAGAATGCCATAATGAGGCACACGCACAGACCAGACTTATAATAGAGAGTGTGTTTGGGATGTTCAGGTCATGGTTCCGGTGTCTGGACACATCCGGTGGAGCCTTGCAGTACTCACCAGCTACATGTACCCAAATTGTTATGGTATATGCCATGCTACACAATATGATCCTGTGGAAACAGCTGCAGCAGGAACAGCATGGGGCAGGGCCACACAGCCCCCCACCAATGCCAAGGCCTGCACAGGCACAGAGTGACTTAGAGGAGGAACAATCTGAGCCTCCCCCAGTAGGCAGATGGAGGCATGCCCATTATGCCGAGGCTGCGACAAAGAGACAATGCATACACATACACTGACACAGTAGGGACCCAGGGAATGACACCTCTCTCTGACTCGCACATACAGAAAAAGGGATGCCAAACATGACACTACTTGTGCTCAACCATGTATAGGGAATGTACTATGTGCATCTGACATAGGCAGCCCTCCAGCACCATTCGCAATTCTGGTACACCAGGTAAGTCAATCATTCTACCAATTGCCAAATGGAGTAGAATGTGTTGTTACCTGTAGCTATGGTATGGATGTAAGCATGCAAGGGAATTTGTGGCTGAATGTTATGGCAGCAGAAAGCAGACACCCATAGTGGCACCATGACATCTAACACATACTGGAGTCACTATAGTAGCCAGTACTACACAGGGTGACAAAACCCACTGCAGGAAATGTGCTGGGTGACATGTGTGTCCATATGACTCACACATGCCATTCAGGGCAGTTCACATATCCAACAACAGTCTCAGCCAGCAGGACAGGTTTAGACAAACCCAAACAGAGCCTGTGCTATGGTCCCTGAAGGATGGCTATGGTTAACCTCCCCCCAGACCTACACAGACAGACTACAGCAGGTCAGGCAGTGGGATGTTAGCTCTGAAGGGTAGGACGTCAGACACTAATATGTAGGGCAACCAAAGCTACGATCTGTAGTACACTGGTATGCCTCTAGTCAGCATGATAGGCAAGAATACAGAATGAAATGGAGTACCTGACATACCAGTACAGTCATAGCAAATGTGTACAAGTGTCAGGTGTGCCCCCCCATCCTACGTAGTAATGTAATAACAGTCAGCTGTGCCCCCCAATCCTGTGTAGAAATGTAGAAATAGACAGGTGTTCCCCCGCCCCATCCTACGTAGTAATGAAATAACAGTCAGGTGCCCCCCAATCCTGTGTAGAAATGTAGAAATAGACAGGTGTGCCCCCCCATCCTATGTAGTAACATAATAACAATCAGGTGTGCCCCCAGTCCTGTGTAGAAATGTAGAAATAGACAGGTGTGCCCCCCCATCCTATGTAGTAATGAAATAACAGTCAGGTGCCCCCCAATCCTGTGTAGAAATGTAGAAATAGACAGGTGTGCCCCCCCCATCCTACGTAGTAATGTGATAACAGTCAGGTGTGCCCCTCCATTCCTGTGTAGAAATGTAGAACTCGTCAGGTGTGCCCCCCAATCCTACGTAGAAATGTAGTAACAGTCAGGTGTGCCTCCCCAATCTTGTGTAGAAATGCAGAAATAGACAGGTGTGCCCCCCCATCCTATGCAGTAACATAATAGCAATCAGGTGTCCCCCCCAATCCTGTGTAGAAATGTAGAAATAGACAGGTGTGCCCCCCATCCTACGTAGTAATGAAATAACAGTCAGGTGTGCCCCCCCCAATCCTGTGTAGAAATGTAGAAATAATCAGGTGTGCCTCCCAGCCTACGTAGAAATGTAGTAACAATCAGGTGTGCCCCCCAATCCTGTGTAGAAATGTAGAAATAGTCAGGTGTGCCCCCCATCCTACATAGAAATGTAGTAACAGTCAGGTGTTCCTCCCCAATCTTGTGTAGAAATGTAGTAACAGTCAGGTGAGCCCCCCATCCTATGCAGAAATGTATAACAGTCAATGCCAAATGCTCGATGGATATCCTGCAGAAACAGCATGCTACCTGTCGGTGTACAACACAAAAGTCAGCACTGCAATGCAAACTATCTAGACTCAATCCACACATTAAATACAGATGGGCATACTGGGAATGCTCACACACTTAAAGAAATGAAGGCAATGTCTGTCAACAACATACTGAAAGGCCATACTGGGCTTGCTCACACACTTAAACACATGAAGGCCATGTCTGCAAACACCAGTGGACCAGACATATCTGGCAGTTGCAGTTGTTAGTGCAGACACTAGCCAGTATGCACCACTCATGCTTTGCACACACAGTGGATAGCAATACAGACATATATGTAAGGACAATGCACTATAATAAGCCAAAGGTAGACGTACATAGATGTGTGGAAGAGGGTGACTGTGACAAGAAGCCATCCAGGCCTGTCCCACCCAGCATACAGCCAAAGGGCCCCAACCACATGAGGTTCAGACGTCACTCACTGCAGATACTAGCCACCAGTATCTGTCAGCATTACAGACTATGTGGTGCACGTGCTAGCTGTGCAACATGACTGTACAAGGAAGTAGTTATCTAGCAGCTGTATACACGTACATGTGAAATATGACCTGTATGTGCCCACATGTGGCATGTCAAACTCTAGATGAATGGGTTATTGCCCATGCACACACAATGCCCTCCCCATAGCCCTACTAGGACAAGCCTGCTGAGGTCATCCACTGTGAAATACACCTTTGGGAAAACTGTAGCCCAGTAATCTCTGTGGTGTGTCCCATAACTATGTACTGCTGTAGTGTGATAAACTAGTTAGGTAGAAGTTCAAATACCAGACATGGCAACTGTTTGTCTGTGTCTCTGTCTGTGTAGAGAGCAATGCTTTTCAGGGTAGTCACACTCCCTACAATTGAAATGCTTGACTTTTGTAAGGCTGCTGATGTCATCCACCTAGAAATACACCTCTGGGAAAAATGTAGCCCAGTAATCTCCATAGTGCATGCCATGACTCTGCACTGCTATTGTGTGATATAGAACTCTGTTAGGGTTCTATTCCCACCCATGGCAGTTCTGGATGTTATGTGTGTGTTTCAATGTCTGTGTAGGAAGCAATGCATTTTTGGCTAGTCACACTCAGTACATTTCAAATGCCCAACTTTGGCAATCCTGTTGATGTCATTCACACATGAAATACACCTTTGGGGAAGGTATTCTCTAGTAATCCCTGTGGTGCATCCTATAACAGCTTCATGCTATAGTGTTATACAGACCACTGTTAGGGGTTCTATACCCACAGATGTTGGTTGTGGATGTTTTGTGTGTGTCAATGTCTGTATAGGGAGCAGTGCATTTTAGCCTAGCCACACACTACAAATCGAATGCCCTACTTTGGCAATCCTGCTGATGTCATTCACTGTGAAATACACCATTAAGGAAGGCATATTCCAGTAATCCCCATGGTGCATCTTATAACAGCTTCATACTGTCATGTGATATAGACCTCTATTACGGGTTCTATACCCACAAATTTTGGTTGCAGTTGTTTTGTGTGTGTTTCAATGTCTGTGTAGGGAGCAGTGCATTTTAGCCTAGCCACACTCACTACAATTTGAATGCCCTACTTTGGCAATCCTGATGATGTCATCCAATGTGAAATACAACTTTGGGGAAGAAGTACTCCAGTAATCTCTGTGGTGTGTGCTATAACAGCTTCATGCTGTAGTGTGATACAGACCTCTGTTAGGGGTTCAATATCCACACATGTTAGTTGTGGATGTTTTGTGTGTGTTTCAATGTCTGTGTAGGGAACAGTGCATTTTAGCCTAGCCACACTCACTACAATTTGAATGCCCTACTTTGGCAATCCTGCTGATGTCATCCAATGCAAAATACACCTTTGAGGAAGGAGTACTACAGTAATCTCCATGGCGTGTACTATAACTATGTACTACTGTAGTGTATGTGGAGTGGGTTTTGCAAATTTCTTATATGGTGGCTCTAGTATATATCACAATGTCCACCATACAGGGATAACAGATGTGAAATAGCCAAGAGGCTGGGGTGCAGATCCATACCCATAAACGTGACATCAGTGTCAGGCAAACAAAGTTAGCAACCCTAGTATTAGCCAGAGATCACTCTCAACCCATGCTTCATGCACGCACACACTTGCTTAGGCAACAGCTTCTATGCTGGTAGTACACTGCATATTGCCCACTGATAGTAACTATGGAGTGATTTCAGTGGCCTACAGAGTGCATGGCACCCTGTCCATCTGTCCAATAGGCACGTACATGCAGAAAGTGCACCTTCCCCATGTACCCCACTGGACACCTGCAACACCTGTGGTGCCATCAAATGTGACCCACAAAGGACATACCATGCCTGAAAACATGCCCTGTATGGACAGATGCCACTGACACCAGAGAATGCCGTTAGCATGCTATCAATGTAGGTGCAGGGTAAACCTGCTGTCCATTACCAGTTCCCACCACATGAGGCCAGGACTGACGCATCTGATAATCTGTGTACACAACAAGGGCCAGACACCCCAGGTACAGTTCCACATGTCACTGTACATGCATGTGGGAGGTGTGCGCATTACAGACACCGTCGATGTCATGGACTAAGGAACACATACATGGCAAGCAATGCACAGCATTGCCCACATGCAATAGTCACTCAGGTGACTGGATGGTGAATACAATACCCACCTGTGTGGGAAAATCCAGAATCTACACCCCTGAGCCACAACGCCGACCACTATCATGTGGCCTAATACCAAGGTGTACCCATCTGGCACAGTTGACCACTACACACCTGTGAATCAATTCACCCATGCATGTCAGTACTAGCACTGTGTGTGTGTGTGTGTGTGTGTGTGTGTGTGTGTGTGTGTGTGTGTGTGTGTGTGTGTGTGCGTGTGCGTGTGTGTGTGTGTTTGTGTGTGTTGTACAATGTGTATGTTCACATTCACACACACTACAACCCCCAGTGGCATACTGAAGCATGCTGTCTGATGTCAACACCTCCCCATACCCTTTGCCCATATAACCTCCATATGACCCCTGTGGTGCATGTGATACCTGCACAGTAATGTGCTGTGGCAATCTCACTAGTGATGGGTTGTTTTCCTGGCCCTGCCAAGTGTGTCAATGTGTGTGCATCCCTGTGAGAATGTGGCTGTGTTGACACTGGGACCTGTTCATGTGGACTGGCACGTGTACTACACCTACTGTATAGCTACTATATCCCTGTTGCAGATGTCACTCACCATCACATATACATTCTGAGGTTTCCACAACATGTAACTTATGTGGCCCATCCAATAACTGCATAGAAATTTGATAGCACTACATAGTCAGCAGGGGTTTGATACCCTATGCTAGCAGGTGTGTGACACAAACATGCTTAAGTTTTACTGTCTCACCCCTCCCTGACTTGTCATTGCCTCTGTCTGCCTCTCCCACTCCCTCTCTGGTGGATGTGGAGACCTACACCTGCTTTGCTTAGGCAGCAGCATGTGTATTTTAAGTGATGCTCATGATCAGCTGATGGCCTCTACACGAATTGCAGCCCTCCCCTAGCTGATTGCATGTGAAACAGCTGTAGTAACATTCCCATAACCAGTTGCTTGGAAACACACTCCAATATCTAGGAACATCATATTGGTGTTGGGCCTTTTCATTCACTGTGAGCAGGAACTAGATCTGTTGTTTGGCAAACAGCATCTCAGATGGATTGGGGATACACCTCTAACAACATATACTGTGGAAACAAGGCAACACACAGGAGGGGGATGTGCCTGACCTGACTACAGACTGTAAGTGCTGCTATACTGCATTTGGAGTAATGTTGGTTTAACAGTGTGTGTGTGGATATGGTTGTCCTACATGTTTTAATACCTGCCATGTCAGTTCTATGTTTAGGAGGAATCCACATCTGTAGGATCAAATGCAGATTGGGCAGTGTGTGGTGCCTTTGATTTCATGTGTTACCCACAGAGCATCTATCTGTGAACTGCAGAAGGTAATGTGAGGATTGCAGTCTCTAGATGGGTGAAAGCCGTGACAGTTACTGACTTCATATCCCTCATAGGACATATGTTGCAACAAACCCTGTTACAACAGTAAATGTATGAGGTTATCACAGCAACATGTCAATATTGGTCCTGTGTATGTGGTTTCAGCCACAACTCTGGCAACCTTTGTACACGTGTCATGCATTAAGATGTGCATATATGCTGTACACCATAATTAGTGTCATCATATCTGATAACCAGCCAGTGAGATATCAGGCTGCTACACATGTTATGTACAGTAAGGGTTATATTTTATGACATAACCTGGACATTCTGTGGTTGTTTATAAAGTACTGAGGTCTGTGTACTTACGTTGAATGTCGACAGTGTTAATATGTACTTTGGCCTGTGTACAGACTGTGGTTGATGTCATTGTCCTAGGTCCCATCCTATCTGATGTTACATGCTGCTCTACTGTATGTTACCGTATTGGCTTACATGTTTGTAGGGCCATACACACACATGTCCCATACCACAGACAGGCATCAGACCACACTGTGTAGCAGCCCAGTATATGTAGGGTTAGTCTGTGAGTGGCACATATGAGGATGGTGTTGAACAGATAGTCCATATATTGTAATATTATGCTAGCTTACCATATGTGGCTGTGGCTGTGTTCACATTGATTGTGGTTATGAACTTTCATACAGGTGTATCTTACCCTATGCTGTGACATGCCTGTAGAGCCTGCTATATATGCAGGTACATGTGCATTCCTCCATAGGAGATGCAGGCCAGTGTTGAGCCAGTCTGCCTGTAGCCTGCACAGTGCATTGTTACATGCCTAGCAGCTTAGTGTACTTACCCAGTGAGATGTCATGTCCAGATACTTGCCAGATATACTGCTGCCGGGTCTCCCTTAACAGTCATGCATGTCAGACAGAGCAGTGGGATGCTGTACAGATGTATGTCAATATCTAGTGGGTAGTATGTGGCCATGCCACCCCTGTACCAGTAGTTATTATGTGTCAGGACAGACAGGGGTGTGTGAATGCATAACCTATGGGGACAAATGTACACCAGTTGTTATGTGTTATACCCATCTACATGGCTGTTAACATCCATATTCTCAGGCTTGGTCCACATGTTTTGCACTAAGGGGTTCTGTGTATACCTCTGGACTGTACAGAGGGTGTCAGAATATCCACATACATTGGCCAATATCTCTGCTGCAGTCCACAGGGGCATTAGGTGCTAGCAGCGGTACTGTACTATGATGTCCTTAGGATGTCTGTCAGTAGCCAATGGCGCACATGTGAAAAGCAGATGTGACCTCCCACACACACACAATGTCTGTGAAGACAATCCCTATTACAGTAGCAATAGTCTACTAATATACTTGCTCTACATACCTGACATCCCCTTACACTACGAAGTTGGGAATATAGGGGCTGAGGTAGGGCTACACTCCATGTTGAGGACATATGGTGAAAATATATGTACATATAATTATCCAGATATCTTTATATATAATTACACATATACATATTGACATATATAGATGGGTATGTATATGTACATAGATATACATATACACACTCAGATATATACATATACAGAGCAATATATGTCTAAAAATATACAGATAGTGATACATATGCACATATACGTATGGCTATCTACAGATATATTGACAGTAGTAGGTTTATCAGAATAGATATGTATGCACATATAGATATAGATATCTACATATATACCAACATAACTAGGCATATCTGTACACATAGGGTGTGCATACATGTATAGCTATATACACATATATCTATATATACATATACGCATACCTATATATATATATATATATATATATATATATATATATATATATATATATATATATTGGGAGGGTGGCCTAATGGTTAAGGTGTTTGCCTTAGAAACACAAGGTGTGGGGTTTGAGTCTCACAAGGGATAATTGGCTAGGCTTAAAATGGCTCACAAGGGCAGTTAGCTTAGTACTAATCTATGAACCTATACATAAATATATATATATATATATATATATATATATATATATATATACATATGTACATACAAAGAGATGTACACATGGCCATATATATGTAGCACTATACAGATGTGTATACAGACATATGTATGAGTATACATGTTTATGTACATGTAGACATATATAACCTATCATATGTATACAATCATATTCCTGTCATGAGTAAACGTCACAGTTGTGTATACCCTCCCACATGCATCTCACTATATGTATCTGCTATGTGCACATGATAAAACAACATATGTGATGCAACAGTCATATTAATAACAAGGACTACACAAGGTAGGAACTACAGGGAAATGTTCAATACTACTCAATATGTGTATTGACAGCTATATTGATAAAACAACAGCACTCTTCACAGTGGTCATGGCATAGTGGTTAAGTGCTGTGACTTCAGTGTAAAGGGTCCTGGGTTCAAGACCATCAAGGGCTGTTAATTTTGTTGTTGGGCAGGACAAGGGCTGTCAGATACAGAGTGGTTAAGACAGTTTTGAGCAGCTTTAAGTGCATTTTCGTGGGTTTGCATGAAGCTAAGCGATGCTAAGCTATGGGTAAATGTGCAAGCACTTACACAGTGTAGGCAGCACTTACCAGTATGCAAATCAGCTTAGCTGTTATATTGCAGCAATGTTGATGCTTGCTAAGCATAGCTTAGCCGTGGTAACCAGGACACACAACCCAGTCGTATAACCTCTAATAAGCGTATGTAATGCCATGTACAATACATGCACCTATGTGCTGTCATTACAGTAGCAAGGGGTGTGAGTGTCATGTGTGGGACACAGACATATATGAGGCCTGAACAGCACTGTTATCCATGTGAATGTGTTACATACAGGTGTAGTAGCCCAGGGTACGTGCTGTCACACTGGCATGTAGTGTATCATGGCAGTAATACTGTTGACAGTGCTAACCTAGGCAAGGGCACACTGCTTAATGTAGTACTGACAACAGGCACACCTGCAAGCATGGCTGGACACTTAGGCCTCCCTGTTGTATCCTTTGTGTGTGAGCTGTGTCACAATATATACCCCTTACTGGTCTGTCAATGCACTCATGCTAGTGCATAGCTACCTGCCAAGCTGATGACTGTCAGTCCCTGTGCAGATGGCAGGTATCCAGCTGGGATATGTACAGGCAACTTACGCTTGATTGACACCCTACTACGCATGTGGCATATGCATGAGATGCATATCCCTGTAGTAAAATGTTGGGGTATACTATGGGTTGTATCGCAGTCATGGCCAATGTGTGATGGTGGGTATGGCAGAGTGTCATCATGGGTTTCAGGGAGTACAATATCCAGTGGGGGATATGGGTGCTGTGTACACAGTTATTACACCAAGGTACACCAGGTATATGTCCCATGTACCATGTAATGGTTACCACTGTCACCATCAATCATACAGGTAACTGTTACCACAATCCAAGCCAGTTATGCATGTGATGTGTGCAGCCTACCTGTAACACATTGGAGACACAGTCAAGTTAATTAGCAGCAATAGGACCTGGTATTTCAGATGTGTGTTTGGCTGTTATGTGTCTGTAAATGTGTATATGACGGTATGTCACACTATGTGTCATCCAAATACACCAATTACATCCCCCATTAGCATACTGTACATGTCGGGAGATGTTCTGCATGTACCATGTAACCTGGGACACACCTCACCCTAATCGCTGTGCGGTGTGTGCAATGTAAGCTACACACATCAGTATCACGACATAGCTAGGTAGGGGTCTAGTCCCAGTGTTGGCAATTAACAGTGTGCATGTATGTGGATGGGTGTATATCAGGTTGCAGGGTATACACGCCTCAGTGGGCCACCTGTCCATGTGGCACAGGCAATAACCGGTTTAGTAACCTGTGAAATGTGTTTGACTGTACCCCAGATATGCCACAGCCATGGTGTCAGCACAGTGACATACCCTGTTGTGCAATATGACTGCAAACCATCCTCGTGCTGACACATGTACACCTACAACACACATGGATACCATTATAGGGACTGCATTCAACCAGTGTTACTAACAACTATAATGCATCATTGCTGGACATCTACACTACCTCACAAATATGCCTCACACTCTACTCCCTACAACATGTTACACTGCAGTACTGTGGTACACTGTTGTACAGTCACCTGTGCATCAGAACCATATCAGCCTGTCCCTGCATCGATGGTATGGATGATGGGGATGGGTCATAGGTATCATTATATGCACAGGGTGTGGTGTTGGTTTGCCAGAGGCTGAGGGTGGGCCATACATTTGACACCATGTGTGCGGGTGAGGGGTGTACTCTGGGGAGCTGGCCGAGGTGATGTGTGTGTAGATATGGGGTTACCCTAGGTTTGTTTGCATAGTGTGTAGTATGCATGCACACAGTTCTGCCATGTGGCTGCCCTACACAGGTATTTATGGACAGCTGCAGACCATACCTGGCAGGGTGTGCAGTTCACTGCCTCTGGCCATGGACACATGGACTGTTCCTGCCATGGGTTCCATGGGCACGTCCAGGTACAGGCCTCAATGTGCTACTCTCACCTGCTGATGACATTTGTCCGCTGGTGCCAGGTCCCTCTTGGGACTGGCCAGGACTATGTGCAAGTGGCTTGCTGTAGTGTGGTGTAGACAGCACACCCCCCCCACACTGCTGGGGCTGCTACTGCCACTACGGGAGCACCTTGGTGTCCTGGCATGTCCACATTGACTACTACCAGCTGTTGGCATTGCTGGCCTACGTCCACATGGACGTCGCCTCACTCCCACCACACATTCAAGCACGGACAAACCATGGCTGATGAGGGCCATCATCTCACCAAACCGTCTATCCATGAACTCAGTTAATCCATGGATGGTGCCAGCCAGTTCACAGGCGTTGTCATTTGAAGATGTGAGAGAAGCCCTCTGCAGCTTCAGGCCCTGTCTGTGGTAACATTCTATACATGCCTGCACCACCATGACAGCCTGAAACATGCTTCTGCTGGTAGCAACTATGTCGCCTCTGCTAGGAGCATGATGTCCAGCGGCCCTACCATGAGCACCCTGGGACATCTGCCTATGTGGTGGCCTGTTGGACATCTGGCTATGCCTGCTGCGACTGGACACAGTAGGCATGGTTACCACACTTTCTTGTGCACTGCCACTGAATGCCAGCTGTCCCTCCGCTATGGCCACTGGTGATGGGGTAGATATAGGCACTGAAACTGTGTGTGGAGGTGGGGTGGATAAAAGGGGGTGTCAAATGTTGGCACAGTATCAGCCGCTGACAACTCCATCTGTGCCTCAACATTATTATCATCATCATCATCATCATCATTGGTGTCTGTATGGATACCTACATTGGATTGCATGCAGGAGGGACCCTGACCCACCTCGCCACCTGTGGGGGAAAACAATAAACGCTCTTTAAAATCTGTACAGCATTACCTAACAGTACACACACACATGCACATACACACACACACACACACACACACACACACACACTTCCGTAATACCTACCTGTCCATGGCTTTACAGACAGTCCTACTTATATATCCATGTGTTACCCCATCCTGCATCACACTTGTTAACATGCACACATTGATACCAATCATTAACATCACAGTCCTCTAAATGCCCACACAAGCGGCCACCACATAAGGCCTGTTGCTACTTTACCTGCCTGACCTGTGTGTAATGGATTTACATGGCCTCACTGCTGTCATTTGGTATGCACCCTCTGTATGCCCAGAAATTATGTGCATGGCCCCTATATGTGTGGGCTACTATGTTGTATCTATAATACCTCCCACTGGTGTGTCATGTGTATGTAATGCTCAGTACATGCCAGATATGCTGCTCCATCAGCCCATCATGTGACATCTGTAATATTTGGATACACACCCTGGTGTTGACTAGTACTTCCCCAATGCATCTGTAGAGCAGCATATGTGGATTGTAGGTGACCTCTCTGCTGACTGTGATATTAAGTGTGTACCTGAAGTCTACCTTCCCTCTGGATGCCTGTTCCATGCTACAGACCATATTATAGTATTTGCTGTCCTGTGATTACACACATGACAGGTATTCCTGGTGTGTAATGTGGCAGTCCATGTCCATGTACTGCATGGTCCCAAAGGGAGGTACAGCCAAATGAACACCCCACAATCACACATGTGCATACATGGCCACACACACAAACACACACATGCACACACGCATCCTACGTGCATTTACCTCCCTCCACTTCACCAGAGTGACCCTGCAGGCTAACTAACTAATCATCAGGATACACACACACACACACACACACACACACACACACACACACACACACACACACACACACACACATACAGGTGAGGTCGCACAATGATAATAGACACAGTCCTCCTATTACCCATCTGCCAACATGCAGAACATATGGTACAGAACAGCATGCAGTTCAGCTATAGTCAATCTATGCTAGCAACAGTATACATGTGTGTGATGCATGTGCTGTGTCACTGGGTGATGCCCCTTCCCCTGGATACCACTGCACCAATGTACACAGTATTGCTGTGCACCTGTTCTGCATCCTGCCATGTACTGTGCACCACAACTCACAGGTGTACAACCTATTGTGGAATGTGTAGTACTGTGTCAGTTATGTCAGCTTTACTTCTCACAGCCCCTATGTTTTTCAGCAACACATACCTGGGATGATATGTGGACAGTTGTAATTGGTGAATGCCTGATGCCTGATTTACAGCTGTCAACATTAACAGACCATGTATGACCACTGCAATACTCTTACACTGACAGCCATCAGAGCATACCATAGCTATGGGGGTTGTACACACCTTTTTTGATTTTACACACACATCCTTGATCTGCCATGGGACCACATCACCACATATCTTAGTACACGAGCCCGGTATGTGACATATGTCCTGTACTTTCACATGCAGTGTCTACAGATTGTGTTAGGTGTGCGGCTGATGACAGCAATGCATACATGCCATGTGGGCATATGTGTGCACACCCTTATCATGACAGGTTATCACACCTCATGTTGTGTGTACTACAGCAGTCATTGCTCCTGGCGGGGTATACCAGTGTGGGCCATCTGCATTCGCTAGTGTATGTTCAGTCTGCCCTACACATGTCCCCCTATTTTGCATGATTGCAAGGTCTACTCATGTGCACATCCCATGGTGTTCACACACTGATGTCACTATTGCTGTGTGGGTAGGGTTGCAGCTGCCACAGGTCATGAACCTGACTATGTGCAGCTAGAGCCATTCCTACCATCCTTAGGATCCCTGCTGCAGTGCACTGGTGTGTCATGCTGAGACCCCCCCCTTCAGCTTTCATGCAGATGCATGACAAGTAAGCCCCACACATGTGTGTCACTTTGCAGTGTCCCATACACTGAACACCACATGTTGCAGCCTAGACCCAGCTGATAATGTGGACTACTGTAATGCCTTATGCCATAGTGTATCTCTGCAGCTGTTGCCATTGTCCTACAGGTATATACACTGGTGTTGCACTGTATATGGGTGTTGTTCAGAACATGTTACTACTGTAGGCCATGTCTACCAGCAGAACTCCCTGTGGACACATTCTGCAATGACAGGATGTTAATGATCATGCAGGTGTCTGACATACCCTTCCAATACCCCATCATGGTCACCCCTGTGAGACCGTGCATTTCAAAGAAACAACACATGCACATGTACAGCATGCATTCAGGGTAGGTGTGTTAGATGTGTGCATGGCATATGCCATCACCATTACATGCCCGGTATGTTGGCAAGCATCTACATAAAACATACTCACCAGCTATAGGCTGCTGCCTTGTTGTTATCCCGGAGGGACCTACATAAGTAGGTAAGATATGCAATGCCAATGGCCACACCTGTGGCACTGCTACAGGCTGGGTACAGTACTACCATACATCAACTGTACATTCCCACGATACTAACACATCTGGGCATCTGTTTATCACTACAATGCAGCAACACAATATATCTATGACATGTCAGATATGCATGATCTACCTGTGCCAATGCGGATGTTTACACAACAGTGGTCTACTGATGTGCCCTGTGTCCTTACCTGCACACTCCTCGGCCGGTGTGTGGATGACACCCACCTCCATGAAGGGGTCCAGTGGTTGGTGGTGGTCTGGAATGGCAGGTGCCACGAGGCTGGCCAGGAGTTCTTCCACACGTGTCGGGGGGGTGGATGGCATGGCCCCGCCTGTGGCGAGGTGATCCCCTCGGACTGCAGCAGCACACTGATGGGCATTGCGAAGCAGGTCAGTACAATGATGCTGAACCTGCTCATAACTGCGGTTGTGCAATCCAACATCATTGACCCTGTGGACTAGGTCATTCCACAGGGCGGTCCACTCCTGCTGCTCATGTGCATGCCTGCCAAACAGCAGTGGATAGTGCTGGATCATGTGTGCTATCAACACGTCATTCTCAGCATTGGAATAGGTGGGCAACCGTGCATGTGCCATCTTGGCTGAAAGACATAAAGATGGAAACAGGTCTAAGCAACTTATACGCCAAGGTTATTACAGTTCGTAATACACATCTCTGTCACCCCCCCACCATATCAGCTTCAACAGACTGTACACACAACTCATTAGGTATGGCTACAGCTTAACTACCATTTGGACAGATATTGTATTGTACCACACCTTCTGCTATGTGATTGTAGCCATGTCCCCTGTCTGGACACCATCATTGCTGGCCTGTTGCAGACTATTCACCTGCATGCCATTGTCAGGGCCACTATGGTTACATATATGCCAGTGGTATGGCTGCTCTGAGATTGTTGCATATCTGTCAGTCTGTGTTATAGGGGATATCTATGCATGCTGTTGGATATGTACCAGAATTGTGTAGAGTATTACTACCAACAAATGTTCTATAACAGTGACACAATAACATGTATATGTTCTATTGGCCAGCAGATCCACATCCCCACACCCATCTGCCCATGTTACCTGGCCACATCACATGTGTGTCCCAACCTGGGGCCTCCTCATGTACTGTTACAGCAATACCATCAGGTGGAACCACCCAGGGCATATTGTCCCCCCCTCAGGGCACACACAGACATGTTCCTGTCCCCTGAACTCAGGTCTAGGGTCTGTTCCATACCAGGCTCCACAGACACATGAGGGATGTGCTACATCAGTCTGAGGCACCCAATACACATTCACAGGGCCAACATGCTCCTCCTTTTCAGCCACCAGACCAGGCACATTTAGGACATGGACTACTGTTGTGAGTAGCAGTGGGTGGGAGACTTGTTCCCATTGTGCTCATATTGGGGACCATGGGGTGTCCACATCACAGACCACACACACCATCCATGGTGTTTACCCACCACATGTATCGCATAACACCCCTGTAGACTGTCCTCTATATCTACCAATCCTAACCACCTATACATGTGTACCTGCCAAACTTCCCCATATTCCCATTGCATACTTCACAGATGGGGGCAATGTGGTGCTAACAAGGGACTAACATGTGCCATACCCGTCCATGGTGCACACACTGCCAGCTGTAGATATCTGTGTGTATTGCTGTGTGTGCTGCTGCCTCACACATAGCACACATCACTGTGGTAGTGATATAGAGGACATGTCTTTACATACATATATGCTTGTGTGTGTGTTTGTATATATGTAGACATGTGCATATAGATATATATCAATATATGTGTAGATATATGTGATGTATATATGTGCACATATATATGTCTACACATGGGAATATGTATATTTCTGGACATACATGCTGATATCCATATATATCTTTATATCTTTATGTATTATATATGTGACATATGTACACATATGCATATCTATATGTGGGGTACATTCGGACATCAACTCCACAAACTCACAACACCTTCCTGCACAGCTGCACTGTTCTGCCTTGCTACAACACAGATAGGTGTCACACATAGACACTGCCTGATATTTGGGGGTATGTGTGGGACCCAATTGCATGTAACCCTATTACACACCTATGGCATTCCGGTATGCTACATTACAGATTCACCTGAGTATCCTGCCAGTGGTGGGCCATGGCTCCCACATGTCCATCATAATGGCATTACTTCCACCTCCAGCTATTGGCCATGTAATATACATACTTCCCATTACACAACACACACTATGATGGCTTACATCTTGTCTGTCAGTGCTGACCTGCACAGTTAACAGCTATGGCCCACTACCCACAGGGACAGACACTATTGTCCATATCAATTGTTCAGTTGAACATCATCACAACAACACCTGATGGCACATATAACTCATTCCACATCATCTATCCCATTATGCTGGACCAGGTACTACATTCTATTACATGTATATATACTTTGCATACCTGTTGCGGGAATGATGTCTTGTTGAATGCCAGCTGGCTAAATGCCTGCAATTTCAGCTGTTAGTTTGAAGAGCTTTGTTTTTTTTTTTTTTTGCTTTCTCTCTCTCTCTCTCTCTCCCTCTCTCTCCAGTGAATGAATTGAACTGCTTTGAATAGATTGCAGCCTGGCCTTAGTAGGTGATGCACATGATCAGGTGATGCCCTGTGCACCAATCAGTGTCTTCCACTTGCTAACTGCATGCAGCTTGCTGTGTAGTACTTCCAATTACCACTGTCATGGCAACCACCTACTATAAATCCCTACATCATGTGGGCGTGGTCCCTTTACCTTTCCTGTGTGATGGACATCCTTCCTGTGTGTGGGCATCAGTGTTACAGACAGCAGGTAGCAAAACCTCTTACAGGAGAACCGACACATTCAGGCCAGCTACATAGTTGTAGGAGGTTCCAAAACTATAGACAGAGTGTGAGTAGAGTTGTGTTATGCTTTGTATAGTACTGGTGTTACAGGGTGTGTGTGTACATACTAGTTTACCTTGGAATGCAGTCTGTCTGCATAGCTCTCAACTGTGGGCCTATCCTCTTGGGGGGCAGAGGTGTGCCTATCATGTTTTGTCTGTCCACCACACAGGTCCTGTGTCAGATATTTCACTGGCAATGTGTGTGTTGAGTGCTATCAGTACATGGCTACATCCATTTATGTTTCTAACCTCAATTCCCTGACTAGGTTCATAGGTTCATAGGTTCATAGGTTCATACTAATGGTATGTTGCAGACTATAATGTAATACCATTGACTTGCTTAGTGTATGGCAACAGTTTTCCACATATGGGCCTATGTTCCAGCCTCTGTCCTCCACCTACATACCAAGCTTTGCACATATGACATGCTGTCATGGGTTGTTCTGTAGTGGGCTGTGAGTATATCACACTGCCATTGCTGCCATCAGTCCACTGCTGTTGTATCCTCCACACATATGGTGGGGCTGGGGCCATAAATGTGTGGGCTTTACCTACACAATACATATGTGCCCTTATGTACGCCAGAGGCCAGTATATATAGCCATATTATATGGCCCTGTATTATTGAGTCTGGGGGGGATGCACCATAAATGACCTAGGCTGTTACAAAATTTGGTATCTGGATGTACAGTACCATATACTTCATCTATATTTACATTACTTACATAAATTGGGTTAATGCAGGCCCACTGCCTCCTGCCATACAGACTGTTCTGTTTGTCAGTGTGCTTGTGATGGTGTCAGTTATGCCTTGTTATGTAACAGTTACATCCCATTTGGTCAACTGAAGTCTTTACCACCTAGTGATTTTGTACATAGTGTAGATAGAGGCTGCTGAACTATACACCTGGATTACTTACTGTTTATAGTTTGGTATCCTGTGGCCCAATCTGTCCTCACTATTGTACAATTTGAAGGGCTTGGCCTGAACAGCAACAGTTGTGAACCTTTCCAGACTACTGTATTAGTATAACTGTTTCACAGTTGCATTACTCTGTTTATATGTATGTCAGTGTCTGAACAGCTATATGACATGGCATATAGAACTGTAATAGTGCACAAATAAAGGTTTTCCATTTATGCAAACCTGTGTGTGGTGTTTTTTCCTATGACCTCTCTGTGGGTATATGTTGCAGGCAACGATTGTCATTTGTATTGGTGGCTTATACAGTGTCCAGTTGTTAAGGTGTTTACTGTAGGCATAGTGGCTGTTCCATATTGTGTGCACCTTCTACATATGAATCTTACTATATCTCTGCATGTGTATTTGTAGCCACATATATATCTATATATCTATCTATCTATATATATATATATATATATATATATATATATATATATATATATATATCTGTATCTGCATATATGTGCTGTGTATATGTATCCTGGGGATGTTGATAGCTTCCATATTTTACATTTCCTATGGGAGCCAGACTGTACTGCATGATATGTTACCAATACTAGCCTGACATCATACAGGTAGGATGTAGTACTGTTAACATCTTGTGCCCATGTCGTGTCATGTCCTGGTTATGGGATCTGCAACACTTGGTAGTATATTGCAGGGTGGACATGTTTGGCTGTGGGGGGGTATGCCTATTCGTACAAGACATATATTGTTTGGGGCCTCTCAATCCCATTAACGGTGCATGTGGACATACATGTTTTAGTTAATCGACCATTGCTATCTACAGATATATGGCCATATATACATATATATATATATAATTGCTTACATGTATATAACTATGTCCATATATACCTACATAGATAAATACCTGCGTACATATATGTAACTTGCTGTGTATATGTAGACATATAGGTGTAGACATATATATGCATTGATATAGGCATTTGCATGTATATATGTTCATATATATTTATATATATGTATATATTTCTAAATATATATATATATATATATATATATATTCATATATATATACATATATATATATATATATATATATATATATATATATACATATATATATATATATATATATATATATATATCTACATATATAGATAAGTTGTATCTGTTTAGATATTAATATATTTACACACACACACAATACATCTAAATTTTGGAATACATTCTCTGTACTGTTGCATGACTGGGCTGTATGATATGTTTCTGAAAACATCAGATTTATGTGTATCCGGCATTGCTTAGTGGTAAATCACTTTGTATATGGTGTGCAGGCTCCTGGGCTCGACTCTTGCAGAGGCTGTTTATTTTGTTGCTGGGCAGAACACGGGTCATTGGATACAGAGTGATTAAGGCACTTTAAAGCAGTTGTAAGTGGGTTTGAGTGGAGGTAAGCACTGCTAACTTCCAGTTACAGTTTCTTATACTCAGCTGTTAAATTGCTTAACCTGTGTAGGCATTGCTTACCCCCACATAAACAGACTTAAACCTGCTTACTGCCACTTACCCCCGCGCTCATTTCTTTAAAAGAAAAGAAAAAGGGGTTGATAGGAAAGAGGTGAAAAGTGGGGCACAAAGAGGGAAAGACAGTAGGGAAAATAGCCAGGGATGTGCAGGAAGGATGTAGGGAAGGTCCATAGTTGCCCATTTCTTCTACAGCAACAGCTGTGCATATACACTGCATTTGGAGATAGATTTGGACACTCAAATCCCTGGGAGATGTGTGAGGACAACAATAATAAGTTGTGATGCCAGTTAGACCAGATTACATGTGTCCAGTGGACTCGTGTGTGAAATGGACAGCTATATATTGGGCGAGATATTTTTATGGGAACATATTACCCTTTTTTTTTTAGATGAGAGTGGGATGTTGGGGAGGGATAGTAGGTATATTTGGGGAGGTAGGTTGGGTAGGTTAACAGACAAGACAAACAAGACGCATACAGGGGTGGTATATGACACATGTAGGGGGGTAAAGACCTTGATGCGGATGGGTGTTGGGATATCGGAAGCCCACAAGCCCCCTAGTGGGAATAGTGGGACTGAAGTCCCCACCCATGGGCAGTCACCACTACACTTTCACAGTCCTAAAGGTGGCTGTACTGGGGGCTGAGTTGCAGAGCCAGGCTGACTCTCTAATCATGACATGCGGCCTTCAAGCTGGTGAAGAACATCACCAAACTGCTCGTTGATCGCTCTACGCACCATGACCCCGACCTGGCAACGGGTGACAGGTGCCTGTCTGCGCCCACTCCCGTGGGGGTGAGCCCCATCCCCCGAGGTGGTTCCACCCGAAGGTGGTGCAGGATCAATGGACAGGGAGGTCCTGGGTTGGGCCCCAGACATGCTGGTGCCTGGTGCCACGGCCAGCTGAGTGGGACAGGTGGGCCTGCTGGGACCGGCCTTCCCAAGCGTGCTATAGTGTTTCGATTACATCATCATTTGTGGGTTAGTAATAGTCAACACATTCCAGGGTTAGGTATAACAGCATGCATAGATATTCCCATTAACCCAGATACCAGATACGGAACAGTTGCATAGCAAACAGAACACATGCCTATATGGGACCACAGTGGTAATAAGAACAGCATGCAGGTACATCGATGGCACCATGCCACCAATTTTGGAATTATTCAAAATATCACATGCATGGGAACCATGAAAATATTTATCAAACAATTGGACATTATCAGAGTCATTACATACCAGTTGGGGTGTGTATGTTGATTATTGTTGGAGATATGGTTGGGGGGAGAGAAAGATGTCCATTAACAGCTAGCATATTCCTGTAGTCCACATTACTTTCCTAGTCAGTGCTGTTATCTGTACCTTACAAGTCTTACTACACTACCCTATAGCCTTAGTTTGGTCAGTAATATGGCTGTCATCATTATTACACATGAACCAGATTTGCCTGCAGTATACACCTCTTACCTGGTATACCTGTGGAGGGAATGTTTGTTAACACTAACTAACTGTTTCTACACATACTCCTGGATTCCAGGTTGTTGTTTTGCACATAGCTATCCAACTCTTTTTGCATAAACTCTAGCCATGTGTTGACAACATGCTGGTGTGCCGGGACATATCTAGAATATTGCCCTCTTCCACCTTTAGTGACCTGATACACGCATATACCTGCTTTCCTACACAGTTATATTATGTAGCACAGTGTGGGTGACAGTGACTAGTGATACTTTATTAGTCAGAGAAACTGCAACATTTACAATTCCCTACAATACCAGAGCGAACAGTGCCAGTACAGCTTATAATGGTCTGTATTTCTCAGCACAGTGTTCGTATCTAATGTACTTGTGGGAGCAATGTTTGTTAGCACTACCTGACTGTTGCCACACAAAGTTCCGGATTACACATTAGCATTATGCACATACATCTCACTCTGTTACTGTACACACTCTGGTTACAGCTTGACAACATGGGAGTGTAGATAGGACATACTTGAAATATTACTCTCCTAACAGTTTTAGGGGTTGCTACAGTGACAGGTGTGTTCTCATGATGTTTGACAATCACTTGTATTCCCTGTTTGCTGGCTACACATCTGGGATCATCCCACGGACTTACCAGGGGGACAGACAGCAGATATGGGCACATATACTGGACATTCTGGCCTCATCTGTACAGTTGTGGGGTATGAATCTGTATGCAGTCTAATTCCACTCCCAGGATTCAGACCATGGCTGTGTCTGCTACAACTTAACCACTGTCCATCACAGTTGTGTCTGCTATGTAGATATTTCTGTATATCTGCAATCTGCTTTCTGTCTTATTAATCCCCTGTGCTTATGCATTCTGACCTTGTACTACAACACTCATATACAGATTTCCTAGGCTATTATATGTTGTAGGACAGTGTGGGTGACAGTGATGTGTAATACCTCATTATTCAGAACAAATGAATATCATTCTTGTATTTCTGGCCACAGTGTTGGTATCTGACAGACCTGTGGGAGGAATGTTTATTAGCACTACCTGAATGTTCCCACACACAGTACCAGATCCCACATTACTATTATGCACATGGAGCCCTGGTACTGGCCCTGTAGCAGTCTCTGAGCATGGTCTTTGACAAGGAGTCCTGCCATGACCTTGGACTCCTGGATGCACCAGTGCTGTGGCCGAATGCGCACACCTTCTCCCCTTACTGCCATAGTGCCTGCAAGGGGAAGCTACAACTAGTTATGAGATGTATTCCCACCTCTTTGGTTTAAGTAGGGCCAATTTCCCACACTTTTCCGTGATTGGCCATTTTTGAAATGGCTAAGCTATGGGCAAACCTGCTTACCTAAGGTTGGCATTGTTTAAAGGGGTATACCACTGGGCACAATGAGTTAGCTGATCTCCATATTGCTTACACCTCCTATGCTGGCCTGTGCAATGCTTAGCATTGCTTGCATTACACTTTGCATTATATTTCCTTTTTGGCATTGATTTTTTATTCATTACATCTTACATATCTGCCTGGTATCCATGGTTAATGTGTACGTACACTCTGTGGGGCCATTGTGTTTTATTGGGGACTTCAATACTCTATTAAAATTACACCTCACTTCTGGGCTTACTGCTGTACTCCAGTTCACATATTTTATGTTATGTAGTGGGTTATGGTATATATGACTGTATACTGATGCCTTTCACAGGTTCAGTTTGGTTATACTATGGTGAGGACTTGTTTGCTACTACCTCATTCTTCTGTAATTCTGTGATGGCTTGTTAGATGACTATGGTGCATGGGGTCCTGGGTTCGAGACCTGCATGGCTGTTTAATTTTGTAAAAGGAAAAACTTTAAAAAAACAGTGCACGTTAGGTTCAAGTAAGGCACCCTTTATTACTTGCAGCAAGGAGACAAAGCATGTAGGTACAAGGTTTGTCTAATTCTCTGGTGATCAGTATGTTATTCTTATACAGTTCTCTTCATGTCACACAGAAAATGTTACTATTCTATTGCTGACGTAGTTGGACACAGCTTTCTGTATGTTTCACAGAAAATGTTACCAGATTTATTGCTGACATGGTCAGCTTATTTGTCATCTTGCAAAAACATTTTGAAAAACAACCTGGCCTTGGGCTTATTTTTAGCCCACCTAAACATTTCAGTTCTTCAATTGTACAGTTCTAATACATGCGTTACATTTTGTCTAGATTCAAGGTACACTTCTAGCTTTGGTACAAGTAATGCTGACTCTGGTTTATACTTTCAAGCATCTATTGTTCTCTTTATCAAAGCTTCTAGCAGCTGCATATTTTCAATGCATAAGCATAAATGAAATGTCTCTTTGTTAGGTCTCATGACATTAGCAGAAATGAAATGCTTCTTATTATTTTCTAATAGCTGTGCAGATTCATGCAGTGTGAACAGAAGGAATGTATTAACCCTTTTAAACTTTGAATGCACTAAGCATAGCATGCATATTACTATTATATATTTTTCTAACATTTCCCTCCTTTTAATACTTTTATTCTACTTTCAAGATAAGCATAAACAGTTTTCGTCCCCCCAACCTCTTCCTGCTCAGGATTTTCAGTTAGGAGAGTCATTCAGTTTTAGCTTATGAAAGCATTTTCAGTTTTTAGGAATTCAAGTTCACCATCTTGGTATAATTTTTCTGAAACAAAAATGTCTACAAAATTTTTAATCAGTCTTTTCATGCAGGGGTTTGCAGCAGCACACACATACCACCAGTAGGATTATTCCTACACAGATGGCAATCAGAACATTCATCAGGATGCTGCCCCAACCCCCAAACAATTTCTGGAAAAAGTCCGCCAATGGATTTGGTCCTGGTTTGGTCATAGCTGACACCTGCTGAATTACCTCAAGGTGGTTGTCTATCTCATGTTTGTGGTCAGGAATATACGAACAGCACTCCTCCTGGATTAAAGCGCACATACCTCCTCTCGCCGCTAGGGTGAAGTCAAGAGCCATGCGATTTTGAAGCACTACTGTTCTCATGGCATTCAGTTCATCAGTCACTAATTCTAGGGTGGAAAAGGTTGCATTACTCATTACTTCGAGAAGTTTAGACAGTTTTCTCAGTTCCCAGATTGATTTCCTTGCTCCATATGCTGGCATTACACCTGCCCATGATATAACAGTATCACTCAAGTCCATGTGTGTCAGTCCATTGCCCACAGCATGATGGTTTTTCCAGCGTGCATTGATTTGCCCCACTGGGTTGACAGGTTTTTTGATTTCTCGAACATTTCGAATTTTCCCTTGAGGTAAAACTGCTGTATGTCGTATGGCCGGAACCAGGTATCCCAAAAAACAACTGCCGGACCAATTCTCAGGTAACCATTTATATGCTTTTCTACCACGTATAAAGTAACAGTCTTCTACTTTAGTAGTAACTTTACTATACTCTGTCTCTGCATAAAAATTTTTATGTCAATTATGGACAGCTGCTTATAAAGATCAGTATTATGTTTTACTTCTTCAGTTGTCCTATGTATCAGTTCAAAAAATGTATCATAGCTCGTGTTGCACTAGGATCTGATGTTATCAGGTTTAGTGTAGCATCTATAGGGGACAGTCACATTGCAATTGCTCCAACCTACCTTGACTGTATCATTCTTATAAAAACACACAGTTCCCTTCTGTTGAACAGACACGTGCAATGCTACTTTATATTGTGATGTGACCTTTGATGTATCATGAATTAGGTTTTCCCAGGTCTCGTTGGCTCCTAGGGGAACTGAAATTAACAGTAACCCCCCATATGCTGTTGGTAAAGCTGTGCAAATCCAGCAATTCGAAACATTGAAAGTTTCAGCATACACATATTTGATTGCCTGGTAAGTGTTGAAGTTCAGGTGCCACTCTGCACGCTTGTTCAGTCCAATTTGTGTGGCTGAGAAAAGGAATGGCCACAACAAAAAGATTATTGTCACTAGTACAGTCAACAGGATGGTTATGCAATACTTTTGTGGAAATGGTTGTTCTGCATTTCTGTTTTCTCTGACTCTTCCAAGTAGGTCTATTTGGATCTTACTGGATTCTGTCATCTTTACTTTGGACACGTGCTCTTATTCTCTGCCCTAATAGGACCTTCAGCACTGATGGTTTCTTCACTGGGGTTGAGATGGATCGATCCTATTGATTTGACCCCCTCTTTGTAGCCAGACTTTGTGCCGAGGGCCCCGATGGAGAGGTAAGATTTTTGTCCAACTCAAAGTTCTTAACCAGTTTGCAGTGCGTCAGGTGTATCCACGAAGCTCGTTCTGCTATCTTGACTGCAGTGGGTGTTGAAAGAAGCACCTGGTAGGGACCTTCCCACCTTGGTGAAGCCCAATTCTTTCGCTTGACTATCTTGATCCACACCCAGTCTCCTGGTGCTACTGCCACTTCTGATGTTTCGGTTTGTCTTCTATCTGAAACAGAATTTAACTGCAACAGATGTTTAGAACTCAACAACTTTTTCATATATTCAGCTAGTGTAAAATCAGTTTCCTGGTCTGATGACATGAGAAGTTTCCACTGGGGTGTATAATAAGCCCTTCCAAATAGTTTTTCAAAAGGAGTCAATCCTTTTGCTGTAGGGACAGTACTCATGCTCAACAGTGCCAGGGGTAAACAGTACAACCAAGTTTTTCCCGTTTCAGCTATTAATTTTCTCAATTTATTTTTTAGTATGCCATTATGCCTTTCAACTAGCCCTGCAGACTGCGGATGGTATGCACAATGATTTTTTAAAGAAATACCAAAATGCTTACTTAACTGCTGTATGGTTTGATTTACAAAATGTGTTCCACTGTCACTGTAGATTCTTTCCGGAATACCGAATCTAGGAATGATTTCTTTGACAAGTACTTTTGCCACCGTGACTGCATCAGGATTTTTGGTTGGAAAGGCTTCCACCCATCTGGAAAACATATCTACAATGACAAGACAATACTTCTTATGTTCACATTTGTTCAATTCTATGAAATCCATACAAATAATGTGGAACGGATATGGTGGTGTGGGGTAACTCCCTTGCTTGGGCCTTATTGCCCCTTGTGCATGATGTTTGTTACAAATCTGGCACATCAAACAAATGTTTTTAGAGTAGTTTGTAAATCCATATGCTGTGAACACCTGGTTCACCAGCTGTACCACCCCCCCTGTTGAGACATGGCACTGCCCATGGCTCAACAATGCTGCATAGTGAAACAAATTAGAGGGTAGTGTCGGTTTTCCCTCTCTAGAGATGTACAGTCCCTTCTCGAGGATTTCTTTTTGTTTTATCCATTGCTGTTTTTCAGCTTGTGTAGTAAGTATCTGCATCATTTTTAACATATCTAGATCTAAAGTTTCAGAGGGTTGTAATTCCTCATTTAAAAGAAATACTTCTGTGGTTGCTTGTTTTGCAGCTATATCAGCTCTTGCATTACCTTTTGAAATTCTATCTTGCTGCTTGGTGTGAGCTGTGCATTTACATATGGCTATTTTCTGAGGTAACTGAATAGATTCTAAAAGATCTAAAATAAACTGCACATGATTTATAGGTTTGCCAGTAGATGTTATCATTCCCCGGTTTTTCCACTGTTGCGCAAAAACATGTACAGTAGAAAAAGCGTACTGGCTATCAGTAAAAATGTTTACACATTTACCATTTGCTAAGGTACATGCCCGTGTCAGGGCAATCAATTCTGCTGCCTGTGCAGATAAGTTGTGTGGTAAAGGTTTTGCTTCTATAATCCCAGTATCAGAGACTACTGCATATCCTACTAGGTTCTGTCCTGCAGGACCCCTTTTGCATGAACCATCTACGTAATATGGCACCTCAACATCATTCAAGGGGACATCCGTGAGATCTTTTCTAGGTAGTGTCTTTTGCTCAATTACCTGCAAGCAGCTGTGCGGTGTGCCGTCTGCAGGGGTCGGGAGCAGAGTAGAAGGGTTTAAAGTCGTGCATCGTTCAATTGTCATATGAGGTTGGCTCAACAATATAGTCGTGCAGGAAAGATGCCTAGCAGGGGAAAGATATGCCACCTTTTCTTGTAGTAAAATAATCGCGACTGCATGAGGTACTCTCAGAGTGAGAGGGTGGAATAAGACTACTGAGGCTGAAGCCTGTACTGCCATTGCAGCTGCAACTACTGCTTGTACACAGTGGGGTAAGGACCATGCCACTGGGTCTAGTTGTGATGAGTAGTAAGCAATGGGGCGTTGCTTATTCCCATGCTGTTGTGTTAACACTGATGTCATGTAACCCTGCTTACAATCTACAGTTTGGAAAAAATGTTTATGGTAATTTGGCAATCCCAGAACTAATGAGGACGCTATTAACTGCTTTAGTTTACAGAAGGCAGAATCTGCCTCTGGTGTCCATTGCAACAAATCTTGTGCTGCCATAGGCTTTTTATATATAAGGTCAGTCAGAGGTGCAGATTCCAAGGCATAGTTTGGAATCCAGCTCCGGCAAAAATTAGTTGTACCCAGGAAGAACCTCATTTCCTTCTTGGTAGTGGGTTTTGGTGCCTTAAAATTGCTATTTTTCTGTCCTCATCTAATGTTCTACCTTCCTTGGATATTAGATATCCTAGGTATTTTACCTGTTTTTTCCAAAGCTGTAGTTTACTTTTATTTACCTTATGTCCCTCAGTGGCTAATAATCGCAGAAGTGCTATGGTATCTTCTTTACAATCCTGCTGGGTGGGGGACGCCAGCAAGATGTCATCAACATAAAGCAAAATCTGACTGCCTCTTGGTGGGGTGAATCCTGCCAAGTTGCTTGCCATTTCTTGTGAGAATATCATTGGACTTTCACAATATCCCTGTGGTAGTCGTGTATATGTATACCTTTTCCCCTGAAATGTAAATGCAAACCAATACTGGCTGTCAGGGTGTATTGGTATCGAAAAGAACGCGTTGCTAATGTCTACCACAGAAAAATACTTTTGTTGAGGTTTCAAATCATTCAACAGGGTGTGTGGGTCTGGCACCGTGGATGCTCTTGATATAACTGCATCATTTACAGCTTGTAAGTCCTGGACCATGCGCCATTCTCTGTTGGCCTTTTTAACTGAAAATAAGGGTGTGTTACATGGTGAATCGGGAGATTCTACTAGTATCCCTACTTTAAATAAGGCTGCTATAATAGGCTTTATCCCTGCCTCTGCATCTTTTCTTAAGGGATACTGTCTTTTTTGTGGTCTGAATGCTGACTTTGGCGTGATAGTAACTGGTCCCGCTGTACGAATGAGTCCTACATCTGATTTCCCTGTTGACCAGTGAGTCTCTGGTATGTCTCGTAAGGCATTCTCTTCCTCCTTTAATAGGAGTGTGAATCAGCTGTCCTTGCCAGACTGCAAGTCCACAGCTGGGTTGGTCTGAGTTATCCAATTCAACTTTTGTGCTTGTATTCCTTGTTCTGACAGTTCTAGTTTTGTCTGTTTCTCCCATCTCGTGACTTTTTCTCCTAGGTCTGCCCATTCTATGTTTTTGTTTTTGGTTAAACTTACATGTGGTAATCGATTAGATTTATAAAGTGCAAAGAACTCCTGGGGCAATGAACAGCTGGCTACGCTGTTCCCTTCTGTGTCCCAGTACAGGTTACGCAATATCAGTCTCTTTGCATGATTCTTAAATAATTCTTGCTCATATTCCTTATCGGGTCCTGATGTGTTGCAATAATACAGGGTGCAGTGCAACAGGTGTTGCTTATCAATGTCAAGGGAGGGGAACTTGCTGATGGCTAGGTTCATTAACTCTTTGGTCACAGTCCCTGGACCAGTCGAAACCAAGTCCTGGCTGTACCAATAAAACATTTCACCCTCCGATTGCACCACAAAGGTGTCATTTTGTCAATGTACTTCCATACCCTGCATGGTTGGGACTACTGCTATACCAAATAGCTGCATGAGGTCTCTGCCCAAGAGGTTTACTGGGCATTTTGTGGAAACTACAATTTTGCTTCTTTGTGTCAATCCTGAAACTGGATCAGTTATTGCAATGTTCCGGGAGAGAGGCTCCCGATACAGCTGTCCATTAGCTGCTTTGACCAGTATATAATCAGGTGACTCTATGTTATTTGGTAGTTTGGAGGGGTCTATCAGGGTTCGTGATGCCCCTGAGTCACACAAAAATTTGACCTCCCTCATTTCTACCAAGAGTGTAACTTCTGGTTTTGTGTCTGCCAAATAGAGCTCCAAGCTTAATAAAGCTAGGTCTAATATCTCATTTTCTTCATTGTCACTAATTTCCTCTACTTCCTCTACTCCCTCTGTCACATTCTTATTTGTCCTTTCTTCGCCAGCCCATTCTAGTGATTCCTGACTACCATATAGTCAGTCCTCATCCTCCTTGTCTTCCGTTGTTGCCTTCTTGTTTTTCTTGCAATCCCTTGCCAAATGTCCTTTTTTACCACATTTGAAACATTCTCCCCTTTTCTTTCGCCCTTCAAAGTCTTCTGATCACTGATCAGATTGTTTGTTTCCCTTTGCATTTTTCTTCCCTTTTTTCCCAGACTGTACTACATAAACTTCTGCTCCATCTTCTACAGAAAATACTTGAGTTTTCTTTTTCTTTTTGCTATTAAAATGTCGTTTGGCCTGCCTAGCATATTCAAGTAATGACTGTAACCTGCTTGTACGATGGTCTACCATGTGTTTTGTAATAAAACTGCTTATAGGCGTGCTACTGCCTTTTAAGAATGCATTCTTTAACTGCTGTTCATATGGGGAATCTTGTGTTTGATCTTCAGGAACCTGCATTCTACAGTGGTTATTAAAACATTCTAACAATCTGGCACAATACTGGTCAATTGTTTCACCCTCTTGTTGGATGCATTGATTAATGCAAGTCCAGTCTGCCCTAGGTTTCCATTTTTCAGAGATGCGGTCTGTAAGACCTTTCACTCTGATGTCTAATTCTGCGCTGCTATGTGGGAGGGGTTTTTGTGCAGCATCACGGGGATTCCAGTTCCCACTAATCATGTACCAATCTGGCCCTACAATTTGTCTAACTACTTTTTCTATTTCTTCTCCATTTAGGTTATAACTCAGCCTCATTCCTTGTAAATCTTCTGAGAATTTTCTAAAATTAACTTTTGGATGGAGAATTCCCTCAGTGGCCTTTCGGATATCTTCCGGAGTCCAAGGTCTATACACTAAGATAGTTGGGTCCTGATCGTCTTGACCTGCCTGAGGACTGGGTACTTCTATAAGCAGGCATATTTCTTCTTCATCACCTATAGATTGTGAATTCTTTACTATTTTCCATAACTCAATACCTTCTTCTGGATTACCTGCCTTTGTTCGGGACCTGGTCTCGATGGGATCTCTAATTTTAGTCAGTTTTAGTTTCACAATGTCTCTATCCACAGGATATAGTGGAGGTGGACTAACTTGTTCACTTGCTTCATATTCTGGTAAGGGGGGCGGTGGTGCTGATGCTATTACTAAGTTATTATCCTCCTTATCTAAAAACATTGCTTTTAAATCTTTGCATTTTTGTTCCCTACGGTTTACTTCCTCCAGCCACCTGTGTGCCTGAGGAGTTCCTAATCGACGTTGCTTTGTAACTCGACCCTTGGAATCGTTTTTGAGCTGTTTGATAAGTTTGATAAACAAAGATTTCTCTAATTTTCTGTCAAATTCGTATTTATTTATCCATTTTGAATAATATCTAACATTGTCAGTGCGTTGCGACTGCATATATTTTGCGTCTTCCATTAACCGTGGGCTTTAGGGTCTTTTTGTGCAGTTATTACCCATTTTGTTTCACCCTTTGATTGTTACGTAGCCCTTTTTTAACGTGGTACCACGGATTTTGTTATAGTCTCTTCAGAATGACTGCCTACTTATTCTGTCTCTCCTGATCTATGACAAGACAGTAATCTTTTTTGTCCCTGTCTTGCAAGAAAATACAGTCTTGACAAAAACAATACACATCTAGTCCCTGATCTAAAACAGAAAACAGAAGAAAGTAGATTCGCCTTACCTGAGCCTACATGATTGATAACCGATTCATGGAGACCCGTCCTTTAGTCACAGATCAGAAAGTGGCTGGCCTCTTTTGAACGACAATTCAGTCGGAGGACTTTACATATAAGAAGAACCGATTTGGTTTCTTCCCCGTACGGTTTCAACCACCTGGCTTTCTGATCTGAGGTGAAGAGAGGGCTCCGGCTTGAAGGACCAATCTGTAAAAGGAAAAACTTCAAAAAACCAATGCACTTTAGGTTCAAGTAAGGCACCCTTTATTACTTGCAGCAAGGAGACAAAGCATGTAGGTACAAGGTTTGTCTAATTCTCTGATGATCAGTATGTTATTCTTATACAGTTCTCTTCATGTCACACAGAAAATGTTACTATTCTATTGCTGACATAGTTGGACACAGCTTTCTGTATGTTTCACAGAAAATGTTACCAGATTTATTGCTGACATGGTCAGCTTATTTGTCATCTTGCAAAAACATTTTGAAAAACAACCTGGCCTTGGGCTTATTTTTAGCCCACCTAAACATTTCAGTTCTTCAATTGTACAGTTCTAATACATGCGTTACATTTTGTCTAGATTCAAGGTACATTTCTAGCTTTGGTACAAGTAATGCTGGCTCTGGTTTATACTTTCAAGCATCTATTGTTCTCTTTATCAAAGCTTCTAGCAGCTGCATATTTTCAATGCATAAGCATAAATGAAATGTCTCTTTGTTAGGTCTCATGACATTACTAGAAATTAAATGCTTCTTATTATTTTCTAATAGCTGTGCAGATTCATGCAGTGTGAACAGAATAAATGTATTAACCCTTTTAAACTTTGAATGCACTAAGCATAGCATGCATATTACTATTATATATTTTTCTAACAAATTTGTTGGTGGGCAGAACAAGGACTGCTGAATACAGAGTGATGAAGGCAATTTTGAGCAGTTGTAAGCAGGTTTGCATGATGGTAAGCACTGCTAACCTGCCATTACATTTTCTTACACAGTGTTAGCTTTAGAATTGCTTAACCAGTGTGGGCATTGCTTACTGCCATGCAAACGGGCTTAAGCCTGCTTACTAGTGCTTAAATATGCTTACTACTGCTTATTTGTGCTTACACCTGCTTACTAGTGCCTTATTCATTATGACACCAACACCTCACATGTGCATTTACTGCAGTACTCCAGTTCATAAAAATATGTTATTTAGTGAGTTATGCAACATAAATATTACTCATAACGTGCTTTGCCATGTAAAATGGAATGTACTGCAGTGGGACTCGAACTGGGAATGCCTGCTCTTAAGGAAAATGCTCTACCCATTACACTATTGCTATGCTGCTTCGGGTTTGTATATCTTCTTTGTTATCCTCTTCAGCCATTTAAGCTGCATTAACCGTAGCTAAGCGATGAGCACACCCGCGCATCTACGGTTAGCTTTAATCAGATTTTTAAAAAAAAAAATTAATGGGTTTCTTCATTTTATTTATATATGCTGTTGCTATTGTACATAATGGGGACTGTTGGTGGGAATATGCAGTCACCTATGAGTGGTCTCGTTCATTGCATACCCCTTTCTGCTGTTCTACGTTGCAGGGGCATGTTTATTCTGAGGGGGTCTGCTCTCAGACACGCCCCCCTGCACTCTTACATGCTCCGTGTAAGCCTAGGAGCTCGGGCAGTGTGCCTCATTAATATGCATGGCGCACTGCTGTCCTGTTCCTAAATGGTCGCTTCTGTGCAGGACTAAGCTAGTCCTGCACAGAAGATTAGTAAATCTGGGGGAGAGTATGCTATATTATGATACTATAATGTGATGATAGAATATCCTACATTATGAAACTGTGGCACACTTTTGGTATCTTTTACATTGTGATATTGTGATCTGTTGACACAAACTCCTAAATCTGGATACTGTGATGCATTGACAGAGTCTCCTATATTATGATACTATGAAGTGATGATAGAATCTTCTGTATTATGATACTATAATGTGATGATATAATCTCCTGCATTATGATACTGTGAATTGTTGATGGAATCTTTTGCATTATGATACTATGATGTGCTGATAGTATCTCATACATTATGATATTCTGATGCTTTGATAGAAACTCTTGCATTATGATAATATGATATGCTGATGGTATCCCCTATTATGTTGACTGAATCTCCTACATTTTGATACTATGATGTGTTGATAATTCACCTACATTATGATATTGTGATGATTATGTGCTGACAGCATCTCCTACATCATCATGTTTTAATGTACTGATAGAGTTTTCTACATTAATATTATATAATGTTTTGATGGAATCGCCTACATTATCATAGTAAATATACTGAGAGAATGTCCTTCATTATGATATAATGATGTGCTGATATGATCTTCTACATTATTATATTGTGATATTTTGTTAGCATCTTCTACATTATGATACTATGATGAGCTGATGGTATCTGACATGTTAGGATACTACGGCGTGCTGATAGAGTGTTCTATATTATGATACTATGTTTTGTTGATAGAATTTTCTGCATGATAATACTATGATATGCTGGCAGAATACCTGACATTATAACACTGTGATGAGCTGACTGACTCTCTTACATTATGATAATGTTATGCGTTGTTTGCATCTCCTATTTGTGATATTGTGATGTGCTCATAGCATTTCTACATTATGAAACTATAATGCTCTGATAGTATCTCATACATTATGATACTATGTTTTATTGATAGAATTCATTATGTTATAATACTATGATGTATTGATAGATTCTCCTACATTGTGATACTAGACTTGTTGATAGAATGTTCTACATTATAATACCATTGTATGCTAACAATATTTCAGACATTATGATACTATAACACATCGATAGACTCTTCTGCATTAAGATACTATGATGTATTCATTGAATCTCATATATTGTGATAATAGGATGTGTTGGTATGATCTTCCACATTATAATTCTATGATGTGTTGGTAGAATCTTCTGCATTATGATACTGTAATGTACCAGAAAAATATCTTACATTACAATATTATGGCTTGCTGACCGAATCTCCTATATTATGATAGTATGATAAGTGGATAGAACTTCCAGCATTATTATACAATGATGAGTTAAAAGAATCTGTTACATTATGATACTCTGATGTGCTGATGGTATCTTCTACATTATTATACTATGATATGTTGATGGATTTGTCTACGTTAGGATACCATCTTATATAAACAGAGAGTCCTACATTATGACGCTGTCATGTTTTGACATAATCTTCTGCATTATGGTGCAATGACTGGTTGACAGAATATCTGAAATTATGACATTTTTATCTGCTTATTGAATATCATACCTTATGATACCATGGTATGCTGATGGTTCCCCCTACTTTATGATACTATGACCTTCAGACCAGTTGTTTTACATTAAGAAGGTTTGTGGTCTGCACTGTTGTGGCAGGACAGGTGGCTTACATCCTTCTAAATTGGGAATTGCTGATTGAAGGCTCAGTGTCTGTTATTCTAAAAGTGTATTAGTTCTGGTTTAAGCACTTGGGCTTCAGGCCAGTTATTTTACATTAAGAAGGTTTGTGGTCTGCACTCTTGTGGGAGGAGAGGTTAGATTCTGCCCTTCTGAGCTGGGAATTTCTGGTTAAAGGATTATTGTGGTTGCTTATTTGAACTGTTTCTTTCTGAAATTGGTGCACCTTGTTTGCTGTAGCATAGTCTAAATTCAGGCATGCTGAATCTAGCTTTGTTTGTATAACTTGAGCACTAATCCAGGCCATTGTTTTTGGAGAAGGTTTCCCTGCACCCTAGTGGCAGGAGTGTGCAGTTAGAACTTGTCTGGTTGAAGACTGCTGGAACAGGGCTCAGGTTTGAGCTTTTTTACTGGTTAATTGGGTAATTTGTTTGAATCAGTTTGCTCGTTTTCTATTGTTATATAAAAAATTGCACTTTATTCATCTGCTTTTACTGTATTTGTTTCTTCCTAGTTTATTGCATTTATTCTGCTGCATTTATTACTGCTTGTTAGTAGACTGATCAAATTGTAATTGTTATTCTAAGCCTTTGTTTGAAGCACTTGGGCTTCAGACCAGTTGTTTTACATTAAGAAGGTTTGTGGTCTGCACTGTTGTGGCAGGACAGGTAGCTTACATCCTCCTAAGTTGGGAGTTGCTGATTGAAGACTTAGTGTCTGTTATTCTAAGAGTGTATTAGTTCTGGTTTAAGCACTTGGGCTTCAGGCCAGTTATTTTACATTAAGAAGGTGTGGTCTGCACTCATGTGGGAGGAGAGGGTAGATTCTGCCCTTCTGAGCTGGGAGTTTCAGGTTAAAGGCTTATTGTCAAACACAAATAGGGAAGCGGTGCAAGTGAAACTAGTAAACGAAAAACACCACACGCCTGCGAGGATAGCCCCAATAAGATCCAACACTCTTTATTCGTTCCAAATAGCACAATCACATTAACGCTGACAGGATACAGTGAACGTTTTCGTCAAAAACTTCTTCAGAAAAGTGCAAACAAAGATACAGAAACTCCCAACATATTTATACACACCCATTTCAATTGAATAATTATCTAATTGAAACTTGCCTTGCAAAACATAATTGTCTTCATTTTAAACTGAAGTGTTATAAAAATAAAAAACTGATGTTGTTGCTAGGTCAATGAAAAGACTGGTATCATACTGCTGTAAGGTATATTAAAATCATAATGGTTATGTAGTATATAATATAGTATAGGCAACACTTGTGTGTAAACTTTACAAACATTTAAAATAATAAATATGTGAATAAAACTGTGGTTCCTGGGTGAATGTTGTACTGCTAGCACCATCTAGTGGCAACAATTGTAAAATCACCAGTGTGAGAGCTCTACATAGCCTAGGTACAGAACTCCATTCTAACTGATAGTAAAAGTTAAATAGTGTCACAGTAAAACAAGTGTATTATTAACAGGAAGGTGATGACATAAGTTCTATAACCATGACCTTATATATATAAATATGAAGTTGTATTTACAACATCAAATAAATTTTGTATAAAAGTTTTCTTTAAAAGTTTTTTAAAAATTTTATAAAAAGTGGTTAAAAACTTCAAAATTTAATATAAAAATGTATATAATATCTAAAAAGGAAGGACTTGGTAGTGAAGATAGATAGGGATACCAAGGAATATAAGAATAAAACACACTACCCCAAGCCCAAGGGTGGCACAAATGAACGTAGGCAATATTGGGTGAGAGAACATAATGAGGGAGACATAAGAGATGAAGTGTTTTATCAGGAGTCAGAAGCGAGGGAAAATGATTCCCCCCCCCCTTAGAAGTTCAGAGAGAATTATGGAAATGGAACCAGTGAATTACAACTCAAAAAACTCAAAAAAACTACAATGGAACGGGTTGGGGACCCCAGGGGAGGAACAAAAAGAGATGGAACTGAGAGATTCCATCATACAGGAAGGTAACAAATGGACATACAATGACTACAATGTTTTCAATTATTCTGACACTATTATTGACAAAAATCTTTTTGATTTGTTTTCCAAGGGTTTTGGATTCATACCAAAATCTAGGAAAAACCTTTTTAGACTTCTTATAGACTTAAAAATGTTTTTAAGAAAAAATAATTTAGAAATAATTTTTAAAGGAAGGACGAACAATATCAACAACCCTAGCTTAGTAAGACCTAGCACTTTTAATCTGCCTTTACACCCCCAACTTAGAAACTTTGAGTTATTAGTAGAACAAGAGTTAAGGGCTGAGTTGAAACAAGACTATGTACATTCCAATCTAAACAAACAGGAAAATCAAATTCTTAAAGATTTAAGTAACAATGAGAACCTAAGAGTCATGAAACCGGACAAAGGAGGAGGTGTCGTGTTGATGGAACACATTTTATATGAAGGAAAAATGATGGACATTCTGAATGATTCGAATAAATATTCTAGAATATCCAAAAATGAAATCAACATAGCATACAAAAATATCCAAGTGTCTTTAAACAATTTACTCCTTGAAGGTTCAATTGACATTAAAACTTACAAATATTTACATGTGGGGAAACCCAAGGTCCCTTCCATTTTCGGAATCCCCAAGGTGCACAAAGACATCAACGATCCACCCCTTAGAGCTATTGTATCAGCTGAAGGATCAGTTACAGCACCTCTAGCTAAATATGTGGACGTCAAGGTAAAGGGACTGGTTTTGAATAATAAGAATATACTGAAAGATTCCTGGGACTTTTTGACGAGATTGCAACCAGAATTATTTGATGATGGTATTTCCTTTGGCACCCTGGACGTGGTAGATCTATTCACCAGTATTCCTCATGAGGTGGGACTTGAGTGGTTTGAGGAGATGTTGATTGATTACAAGGAAATTACCCAGGAAGAATTTAGAACTGTCCTGGTTTTGATGGAATTGGTACTTAAAAACAATTTCATATTTTTCCAGGGCGAATATTTTAAACAGGAAAAGGGGGTGTCCATGGGCGCACACTGCGCCCCTACATACGCTAATGTTGTTATGGCCTACTGGGAAAACAAATTTTTGTTAAATTCCCCCTATTCCCAGCTTTGGTCTTTATATGGGAGATTCCTGGATGATCTTTGTTTCATGTGGACAGGAAATCAATCTCAATTTGAAGAACTAGTGGAATTTTTGAAGGGAACAACTGATTTCCTCAACTTCACCTACAAATTTGACGACAAGGAACTCATTTATTTAGACGTCAGTATTCAGAAAGGTAATGGTCAGTTTGTATCGAGAATTTACAGGAAGGACACTTTCTCAAATTCATATCTACATTTCTCCAGTTCCCATCCATTACATCAGAAGAAAGGAGTTTTAAAGGGGCAACTGGTTAGATTGTGTAGAATGACGTCGGATGATGAAACTTTTGCCTCAGAAGTCCACATATTGGAAAAGTTTTTCTTGAATAGAGGTTACCCGAGTGACCTAATTGACAAAACTTCAAAAGAAGTTATTGAGGAAAGGGTGGGAAGATTTTCACCAATCCTTGGGAAAATTACGATTGACATGAGCACAAACACCAATCCAAAAATGGACACAAGGAATTTCAATTCAGGTTTTGTGACCACTTATGATGGTCAATCTGGCATAGTCAGGAGAGTAATGGATAGAGAATGGACCAAATTCTCAAATATTTCAGACTTAAAACACACTTTTGATGAACCCTTAGTTCACACTTACCGTAAGGGTAAAACTATAAAAAATTTTTTAGAAAGTGGTTTCAACAGGTCCCATCGGGGGAAGTGTATCAAGGAAAAGAAAGGCTTATACAAGTGTGGAAGATGCAAATATTGCACCTATCTAATTATTGGGAATTCATACCGTGTAGAGGCCAGAAATAGGAAAATTTCCCTAAATACATATGCAAACTGCAATACCAAGGGAATAGTCTATATAGCTACATGCAGGTCATGTTCATCTTTTTATGTTGGTAAAAGTGAGAGACAACTTAAGCAAAGAATATACGAACATTTATACGAGATTAAAAACAAGAACGAGAAGAATGCACTGTACAAACACAGTACAGTTTGTAAAACTAGTGTTTTTTTATTTTTTGTTTTAGAAGTTGTCCCTCCAGATCCAAGGGGTGGTATGTGGGAGACAATGGTTGAATACAGAGAGTTATACTGGCAACTTACACTGGAAGCTAATAGATTACCAGGTCTCAACGATATGATCTCCCTTGTGCCAGTTTTGAAATTGAGATCTGCAAAATTGTAACCAGATACCAACCAAACAACTCTCACCAAGTCCTTCCTTTTTAGATATTATATACATTTTTATATTAAACTTTGAAGTTTTTAACCACTTTTTATAAAATTTTTAAAAAACTTTTAAAGAAAACTTTTATATAAAATTTATTTGATGTTGTAAATACAACTTCATATTTATATATATAAGGTCATGGTTATAGAACTTATGTCATCACCTTCCTGTTAATAATACACTTGTTTTACTGTGACACTATTTAACTTTTACTATCAGTTAGAATGGAGTTCTGTACCTAGGCTATGTAGAGCTCTCACACTGGTGATTTTACAATTGTTGCCACTAGATGGTGCTAGCAGTACAACATTCACCCAGGAACCACAGTTTTATTCACATATTTATTATTTTAAATGTTTGTAAAGTTTACACACAAGTGTTGCCTATGCTATATTATATACTACATAACCATTATGATTTTAATATACCTTACAGCAGTATGATACCAGTCTTTTCATTGACCTAGCAACAACATCAGTTTTTTATTTTTATAACACTTCAGTTTAAAATAAAGACAATTATGTTTTGCAAGGCAAGTTTCAATTAGATAATTATTCAATTGAAATGGGTGTGTATAAATATGTTGGGAGTTTCTGTATCTTTGTTTGCACTTTTCTGAAGAAGTTTTTGACGAAAACGTTCACTGTATCCTGTCAGCGTTAATGTGATTGTGCTATTTGGAACGAATAAAGAGTGTTGGATCTTATTGGGGCTATCCTCGCAGGCGTGTGGTGTTTTTCGTTTTAAAGGCTTATTGTGCCTGCTTATTTGAACTGTTTCTTTCTGAAATTGGTATGCCTTGTTTGCTGTAGCATAGACTAAATTCAGACCTGCTGAATCTAGCTTCGTTTGTATAACTTGAGCACTAATCCAGCCCATCTTTTTTTTGGAGAAGGTTCCCCTGCACCCTAGTGGTAGGAGTGTGCAGTTAGAACTTGTCTGATCAAAGACTGCTGGAACGAGGCTCAGTTTTTAGATTTGTATTGGTTAATTTGTTTTAATCAGTTTGCTCATTTGCTACTGTTATATAAAAAAATACACTTTATGCATCGCCACTTAGCTAGGGTTAAACTATTCCTGGTGCCATAAAGTCTGTTCTTCAAATTTTCCCTTAGAACTAGCCATTTTTTTAGTTTTAGCACTCAAATCTGTTTCTTTGAGCTCAGCACTTGTTCAGAACTCATTGTAAGCACTAAATAAGCTACAAATTACTACAGCACTCAACTTTCCTCACTTGTCTAGAGGAAAACAGTTTTTAGTACTTAATAAATAAGCACCTATCCAGGCATGTCTAAGGGTCAGCTCCCAATGTTTTCTCTTGTCTACCTGATGAATCTGGGCATCTTGGGGCAATGCAGCAATTGCCTCATGTACACAGACAACCCTCTCCTCCTACCACCCAACACTGCAACCTGTGAGAGATGCACTTATATAGCCAAACTGGAAGCAAAGCTCTCTTCACCCAAGACTGGACTAGACAGTCAAAAGGAGAAGGTAAACACTTGCACCACACCACACTCATCACATAGTCCCTCAAAACCTACACCACCAAAAACATACACAGCAACACAAAACACACACCTACATTAACGGAGGCTCTCAATAAAAATCTGCTCAAGCAACAGAGACCTCCAAAGCAGAAATGCATGCAACCTTCACCCCCCAACACAACCCAAATGACACATAGCCCACAAACTCAGTGCGCCACTCAACCACAGCCCATAAGGCATAACAACGTACCCAACACTCTAGTCATAGGTGACTCTATAGTCAGGCACACTGATGTTCCACTTACTAGGCTAAACAAGGAGAAAGTTACTGTCAGCTGCCTGTCGGGTGCCAGGATCTGCCACATAATACATGCGCTTAGGTCACTCCACAACAAGTACAAATATGACTCCATCATTGTCCATGTTGGTGTGAATGACCTGAGACATACCTCCCTGGACTACATGAAAAGAGACATGGAGGTGCTCTCTGATCTTGTAGCCTGGGCAGGTATGACCCTAGCCCTGAATTGCATCCTGCCATCACCCAGAATGATACAACAGTACAAGGACAAAATGATTGACTTCAACTATTGGCTAAGCTTCTGGTGTCATTCTAAGGAGATCCAGTATCTGTCTGCCTGAGATGACATGATCAACAGACCATGATACTTTGCCAGAGATGGTCTGCACCTGTCGCTCTTGGGATTCCGGATATTGGCTAAGGCTCTTGCCACCCTTATAGTGCCTTTTTTAGGCAAGGTTCAAATGACAAATTCACCACCATAACAGGTGCAAGCAAGCAAAATCTGAGGTTAATGCTACTCAGTGCTAGATGTCTAAACCTCAAAATGCATTCACTCGAGGCACTTCTTAAAATGGAGAACACTGACATCTGTGCAGTGACAGAGACCAGGTTCAAGGCTCCAGACAGCACCCCTGCATTACCAGGCTATAATTCATACCACACCTTCGGCCACATAACCTGGACCAAAACACTAAAGATGGAGGCGTGTCCATATTCATTAAGGATATCCACACCTCCACGCTAGTTGCTCAGCATAATGCATCCGAGACTATCCAAGTGCAACTAACTCTGGGCAAGACCGCAATCCAAATTGTAACTTGCTACAGGTCCCCCACCATGCCCCAGGATTCCCACTCCTTATTTCTTGATACACTGGAAAATATTAGGATACAACCCAACACCCTAATAATGGGTGATTTCAACTACCCCACCATTAACTGGGAAAACTACTCATGTACCAACTTTTTTGCTTAACGTTTTCTGGAATTCATAAATTCCAATGCCTTGGATCAACTTATCCACACCCCCCACCAGGGGCAACAATATCCTAGACCTGGTCATTACCAACATGGGCGACCGGTGTTCCACACCAGAGGTCAACTCCTCGTTGGTCAGATCTGACCACAAGCTAATCAGCCTAGACATCCACATCCCGCCCCCACCCCCCATTAGGAAAACCACTGTAAAATATTTCTCCAAAGCCAACTTCACGCTTCTTAAGACAGAAGTGGCAAACTTTGCAACACTCATGCAGATGGACAATAGAAGTATGACTGCTGAATCCTACACAAATGCACTTTATAAGCACCTACACAAGTGCATGGATTGTGCTATCACTAACAGAACCATGATGCTATCCTCCAAAAAAAGAAAGCCAATCTGGTGGTTCCCTACTATAAACAAACTCTACAACAGAAGAAAGAAACTGTTGCAAAAAAGAGTAAAATCCCATGATTGGAAGAACTCCCTGGTCAGGCTCAGTAAGAAGCTGAGATCCCTCATAAAATCCTCCAAAGCTAGTTATGAAAACAAAATCGCCACTTATTCTAAAGACAACTACAAAGCATTCTATAGCTATGTCAAGAATCTCAATGGCAACACTCAGATCTGCTCTGAGTTACAGCACAATGGCACTAAATATACAGAACCAAATGATATTGCCAACATCCTGGCAGATAGGTTCAGTGCTAACTTTACCACCCCCTCACCCTCTAAAGGGCCCATCTCTATACCAGAAGAATGCAAAGTTCCTGTAATCACGGCTGCACAGGTAAAAACCAGACTCTCCAAAGCCTAGAACACAGCATCCATGGGACCTGAAACATCCCAGGCTGCATTCTACATGAACTACAGAATTAACTGGCACCCCCACCTAAGCACCATTTTCAATCATAGCCTCACCTCAGGCTTTGTACCCACTGAATGACAGTGACAGTTATTCCACTCCACAAAGGGGGAGCCACCACGGACCCCAGGAACTACAGCCACATTAACCTAACGAGCCCGGTCTGCAAGGCCATGGAATGTATCATCATGGAACTTATAAACAAAGACATTGGTAATCTCCAAACTCTGGACCCCACCCAGTTTGGGTTTGTAAAAGGCAGATCATGTCTCCTAAACCTGATTGACTTCTTTGAAGCAGTCACCAAAGCCGTAGACGAGGGTAAGGTGGTTCACACAGCCTATCTAGATCTCGCCAAGACTTTTGACACCATCCCCCATTCTGGAATTATAGATAAACTCACTAAACTAGGTATAAATCCCTGTCACAAGATGGGTTGCCAACTGGCTCACTGACAGAACCCACACTGTAAAAGTAGCAGACTCCAAATCTGACTTCAGACCAGTGACAAGTGGAGTACCACAGGGTTCAGTCCTGGGTCCTCTCCTGTTTGGTATCTACTTTTCTGAAGTACAGGCTAACACAGAAGGTCTTTGGCTAACGAAGTTCGCAGATGACTGCAAACTAGTAGTCATAATTGAAACTCCTAACGATGTGGACATCCTACAAAAGGGCCTCACTGAGACAGATGCCTGGTGTCAAAGCCAATGCCAAAAAGTGCACTGTCATTCCCTTTGGCAAAAACTCTGTACCTATGAGCTACCACATAGGTGGTAGTCTACTTAACACTGAAAGTGATAAGAGACCTTGGGACACAGGTGGTCAGTAGTCTCTCCTTTGATAATTACATTGCCACAATAGTCAGGAACTCCTTCTATGTGGCACACCTCATCACAAAAGTTTTCTCATCCAGGAAAAAAGAGGTTATTGTTCCCCTCTACTCATCACTCATTAGACCCATTATAGAGTACAGCATCTCTTTTGGTATATACCTCACAGAACATCTACATCAACTGGAAAGGCCGCAGAAATACCTCACAAAGAGGATTACTGGCATCAAACAAATGCCCTACACAGACTGTCTCAAAAAACTCCAGCTTTACTCCATTGCATATCGCCTACTCAGAGGCGATCTCTGACTAACATACAAAGCTATGTCAAACCCAGAGCTGTTGGACATGCTCCACTTAAAGAAATCCCAGTCCCTCCAAGTTACATAGTCTAGGGACCTAAACCTTGTCACCACAATAAACAGAACATGCTGGAGGGATAGCTTCCTGTCCCAGAGATTTCCCATACTCTGGAACAACTGCCTGTCTATATCAAACAAAGCTCCTCATTAGCACTTTTCAAAAACAATCTTGATGATTGGATGGGAAATAGGAATCTCACCCTGGGGATCAACTCTGTGGCTCTGTTCAACAGGGGAACAAGAAAATAATTTTCTTGGGTGGTGAAAGCCAGGGTACCTTTTTGGCTAGGCTTGTATAGGCCCTAGGGCCAATAGCCTAGTACCTACCTATGAACCTATGAATGTTTGATTTGCTGATGGCATCCTTTACATTATGTTACTATAGTGCTTTGATTGTATCTTTTACATTGTAATCCTATGGTATACTGATGGTATCTGCTATATTATGGTGCTATGATGTTCTGTTGGTTTCTCCTACATTGTGATACTATGATGTGTTGACAGAATCCCCTGCATTAAGATATCACAATGTGTTGACAGAATCTTCTATATCATGAAACTGAAATATGCTGATACAGTCTCATACATTATGATACTATAATGTGTTTATAGAATCTTCTGCATTATGATACTATGATGTTCCAACTGGATATCTGATATTACAATAGTATAAATACCACCATTGGTCTCCCCTGAAAAAAGGCTACTAGCCTAGCTGGACTAACGTGGTCAACAAAGGATAAATAAAAAATAATATAAAATATGATACTATGATGTTCTGATTTAATCTCTTATAAAAATAATATAAAATATGATACTATGATGTTCTGATTGAATCTCTTATCTTATGATACTATGGTGTGTTGCATTAAGTGCCCAACATTATAATACTATGGTGTTTTGAGAGAATCTGCTATATTCTGATACTATCAGGGCCAGATCCAGCATTGGGTGACCTAGGCAGCTGCCAAGGGCCCAGTGCTGGCTTGGGAGCCCAGACGTCCAGCATTAGTTTAAAAAAGAAGAAATTTTGTACTGCTGTGCTGCTGATTTATTTTCCTGTTTCTGCATTCAGCTCCAGTACTCATTGGCGCAAAGATTCAGCCAGTGAAAGACACTGGAGCTGGCATGCAGAGATGTCCAGCATGATCTGAATGGCAGCAGGTGAAAGGACCTAACAGGAAATTAAGGTTTTACATCAACAGGTTTCATGTGTGTGTGTGTGTGTGTGTGTGTGTGTGTGTGTGTGTGTGTGTGTGTGTGTGTGTGTGTAAAAGTGATGTAGACAGAGTCATTCCTGAAGTATAGGAGAAAGAGCCTTAATCCAACTGCCAGACACCTTTTGTTCTTTGGTCACTTAAACGGACAGTGCTTTGGGGCAACTGTAAAAGGAAGTACCTTGATTGTAGTAAGCAAGAGCATGAGCATATGAGCCATGCTCTTTGGGTGTTATCCTTAATTTTCTTAATGTTGACGTTTTGTTTATTATTTAGCTGTGAATAAATTGGACAGCACGATGTCTATGAATTTAACTCATTACAGCTGAGTGACACATCCAGGTGTTTCTCCAGTTATATCCTGCTGATGCCTCTTGGCATCAAATATTGCTTGTTCTTGTTTCCATTAATAATTCCAAATCTATGCTATGTACAAAGTATTAAAAGATTTCATCTTAAAGCTTACAAAATGGCAAACACAACTGTACTGATATCTGACTTCTGACTAGAGCAGATAAAGAGAAAGCCATGGTGGTACAGTGGTTAGCAATGCTACCTCACAGCAAGAGGTTCTCCGGTTCGATTCTCAGCTGGGGTGCCTTCTGTGCAGAGTCTGCATGTCCTCCCTGTGGTCGCACGGGTTTCCTCCGGGTGCTCTGGTTTCCTCCCACATTCCAAAGACATGCAGTAGGAGGACTGGACACTCTAAATGGGCCTTAGGTGTGAGTGTGTGCATGTGTGTGCCTTCCGTGGAAGGTTGGGTGCCAGGCTGGCAACTCGACACCGTAAAACTCCACTGCCAATCATGAGCGGACAGATGATCTGCTGTTGAAAAATAACAAAACAGTTCCGCTTAGGCTGCAAAGCTCGCCGCTCTTTATTTAACTTAAAAGTTAATCTATATCCAACGTTTTTCGTTTAAAACAATGTTTAAACTTCTTCAGAAACTGGCAAATATCCATCTAATATTAACCTCTTACTTATATAGGAAGCAATTAAAATTGCCCGCCAAAATTCTTAAAGTGAAACCACTACTTTAAAACTCCGCTTATGGATTATATGTAAAACACTCTCAAAGGATATAATATTTAAATTGCTTTAAAATCCAAATAAAATCTATAGTTAAAATCTTTAGTATTTAAATTTTTAATATTTACATTTCCCTAGGTTTATTAAGTATTATTTGAACTTTATTTAACTTTTTAACTTTTTAATATGTATGTCAATATATTGCCCACGAGTACATTCAGAAACTTTCTTGCATTTTTAATGTACATTTTTACTAGTTAATAAAAATGATAATAAAAAAATGATAATAAAAATTTGTTAAAATATGGTAATCAAACATTTATATTATGCAGCAACTTGGAACCTGATCACTAATTACTTAATTTTCAAAGTTCATTCATTAGTAAAATTAAGCAGTTTTGTGTATGTATATGTGAACTCGAGTGTTCACTCATATAAAATGATTAAATATGTATCAATCTTAATTTAAATAGTTGTTTCCTGTGCGTGATTGTACATGAATCAAAACAGAACAGTTATGCATCCAAACCAACTAAATAAGTATTTATTTACATTTTTAATTTAAGATACTTTATGCCATTATTGAAATTTATCTTAAATTTGATTGAATAATATTGAATTATATTAAATTAATATATCATAAAACTGTCAGCTTTCTAACATTCTATGTGAATATATTATAAGAATTATTATTATATAAGCGTGACTATCTTTCTAAGCTTCTCAATTTTAAAAAGCTCATTATTGAACATTTTTCATTTAAGCCTGGATAAGTGAACGCATTTAGTTTAATTTGCCATAAAAGTTCACTTTTTTCTAATAATATATTGAATGGACCACCTCTCATTTCTTGTTTAAGTTGATAAATAACCTTAAAGCAAAATTTATGATGGGGGTATTCCATCGCATGTCTTGCTAAAGCATTGTCTTCTTTTTGTAGGTTAATGCTTCTCAAATGCTCGTAAACTCGATCCCTTAATCTCTGCTCTGTTTTTCCAATATAGAAGCAAGGGCAACATTGGCATGAAGCTAGATACACCACTCCTTTGGTATTACAATTAAATTTCCCTTTTATATGAACTTTGTGTCCATTAATGGTTGCTGATATTCCTGAAGACATATGCGCGCAATAAGGGCAGTTTCCACATTGGCTCATTCCTCTGTTCATTATAGGTGTTTTGTTGTTTTGATGCTCTTGCAAGATGTTTTTAAGATTGAAGCCCTTCTTGCATACAATTTTGGGCACAGTGCCTAATTTGCAAGTCAGTATATAATCATCATTGAGAATGTTCCAATTTTTCAATATGATCTCCTTAATACTATTAAAATCCATAGAGAATCTTAATATACATGCTAAACTATAACTTTCCTTATTTAGTTCTCCTCTTGCAATTGTTGGTCCATATTGCATATTTTGGCTTCCTTGTCTTGAGATAGCATTACATTTCTGCTTTAATATGGGAGTGAAATGACCCTCTTGTCTTTTTGTTTTAACTTCTTCTAATATGGGATCCAAAAAGCTAGAGGGATATTTCCTATTGATAAACATTTGTTTTAAAAATGAACATTCTTGATCAAATTCTGAGTCAGTTGTGATCATCCGTGCTGCTCTGACGAGCTGTCCTTTTACCACCAATTTTTTCTGGTGTATTGGATGTTCACTGGAGAAGTGCAAAAATTTATTAGAATAGGTTGGTTTCCTAAAAATATTCGCTTCGTAACATTGTTTGGATCTATTCTTACTCAACTTAACATCTAAGTAAGCAATGGAATCTTCATCAAAAGTATGGGTAAATCATAAGAAATTCGTGCTCTCATTGAATAGATTTACAATATCTATTGCCTGTTCTTCATCTCCTTGAAATATAATTAATATATCATCTATGAATCTAGCATAGAGGGTTATTGTCCTTCAATACAGTATTGTTGAAGATGAAATTCTTCTCCCAATGGGACATTACTAGATTCGCAAAACTTGATCCACATGGGGATCCCATCGCAATTCCTTTCCTTTGTTTGTAGAATTGCTTGTCAAATAAGATGAAGTTATAGGACAAAATTATATCCAACAATTCTCCAATGAGAGTTATTTCCTCTGATCCTGCATTTTTATTACGCATGTTTTCTAATACCCATTCAATACCTTGTTGATGGGGGATACTAGTATAAAGTTCCTTCACATCTATTGCAATAAAGTTATTTTCTTGCTGATATTTCAAATTGTTGATTTTCTCCAAAAAATTCCATGAATCCTTGATTATCCATTCATCCTTAACTACAAATTTCTTAAGTATCAGATCTACATACTTGGCACACGCATATATGGACGAATTCCTACCATCCACTATTGGTCTAAAAGATGGATTCTGGATGTCTTTGTGGATTTTTGGAACTCCAAGTATTGTTGGTACTTTTGGGGCTTCTATCATTAAGTAATTGAATAAATGTATATCAATTCTCGCCTCTATGAAGAATTCATTCAGCAAACTTTTAATAAATTGATTTGCTTTGTTGTATTCATTTAATGATGAGTCCTCATATACATCTGATCTTAAGTGGTCAGTTAGTTTGTTGTTATAATCCATCGTGTCCATTATCACCAATCCTCCCCCTTTATCTGGGTTCATGATTCTGACCTCAGCTTGTGTTAATAACTTGAGATTATCTCTCTCGTCTTTAGTTAAATTATAAGAATATTTTTTCTTTTTCTGCTGCAATTGTCTTAAATCAATTTCACACATTTTCTCAAATGTGTGAAGCGTGTTATGTAAAGGTGGATTAAAACAACTAGCTACTCTCAATGGATCATTTACTGGATTCTGATTACCCAACAGTTGTTTAAGATTCAGTTTCCTTGTAAATAGTTTAATATCATAAATAGTGTGGGCTATATCCATTTTGTTAGAAGGTACAAAGGTTGATCCTTTTGCTAATATATTAGCTAGTTGTGTAGTAACTGTAAATGATGAGAAATTAAATACTGTGAAGTCTTGCTGCGTGTTTTTGACTAGTGTCATTCCATTTGTTTCTTCATCACTTATTACCTCCTGTGATTGTGATTTTTTTCTCCTGTTCCATTGCTTTCTTTGGTTTTGTCGTGGAAAACCCTGTCCAGGGTTGGATGCAGTTGAATGTTGATTATTATTTCCATTATTATTGATATTGTTGTTCTGGTTGTTATTATTATTATTACGTTGCTTAATTCTATCACTTCTCCTTATATTTTGTTCTTGTGGCTCATCTGTCTGTGCATTCATATGCATGCCTTGTTCTTGTGAATCTGCTTCAGGTATCGTAACTGAATCATGACTAACTGTTTCATCTATGTGATTATTAAATGAATGGTGTTTCTCCTGCGCATTTGCCTTTGGTGGCAAGGGATATGCCACACCCGTTTGATATTGAGCTTGATCTCTCTGCAATTTTTTAACCTTATTAACCCTTATCTTTTGTAGATGTTGCTCAATACTTTTGAAACATCTTTGATAGTCATACTTATATCTTAAAAAATCTGCATGTTGTTTTATTTGTTTATCTAAACTTTCTATTTCAGGTTCCAGATCTTGCATAGTTAAAGTGTAATGTTTTACCATTGTCTCCAGCAATTGTATGCCATTATGGTTAAATAGTTTAATCAGGTCCTGATGAAATAAAGAACCTGGTATTAAACCCGTAGGATATCTCCATGTTCTAAGTCCCTTAGGGACTATTTCCAATTTCAGACATTCGTGAAAATATTAAATTTCTAAACCTAATTTTTTATATTTTAGCATCTTTGAATCCAATGCATTAAAAAGTTCTGAAACAGGCGCCTCTCGTTCATTTACTTGTACTGTTCTATTACTTAAAGTATGATTTTCCCATAGACCTGTTAGTGCCATGAGCCAATCTTTCAAATTGACCATTGAATTATTTGGTACAGGCTCAGCGTTTGGTGGGTTACTGTTAGATGCTGCATTGTTCTCTGTGATGACAGCTGATATTCCTGAAGACATATGCGCGCAATAAGGGCAGTTTCCACATTGGCTCATTCCTCTGTTCATTATAGTCCTTTGAGAATGTTTTACATATAATCCATAAGCGGAGTTTTAAAGTAGTGGTTTCACTTTAAGAATTTTGGTGGGCAATTTTAATTGCTTCCTATATAAGTAAGAGGTTAATATTAGATGGATATTTGCCAGTTTCTGAAGAAGTTTAAACATTGTTTTAAACAAAAAACGTTGGATATAGATTAATGTTTAAGTTAAATAAAGAGTGGCGAGCTTTGCAGCCTAAGCGGAACTGTTTCGTTATTTTTCATCGGTTTGGAGATGATCTGCTGTGGCGACCCCTAACCGGGAAAAGCCGAAAGAAGAAGAATTGTTCATACAATATCTGTTTATGTTGTCATAAATTTCATGTTTTTCTAAATATCTCAGCAATCAAGTAGTGCAGACAGAATTGCTTAGATTCTTATGAAAGCTGTCAGTTGGAGGAACTAAATGTTGCTGACAGTATGTGTGAAACTTGAGTTTTTACTGAGATATTGTAAGTTGTTTATAAAATATTACAAACTTAATAGTTACTGTGCCTACTATTACTTAAATAAATTCAGTTTAAGACCTAGAATCTAAAGAATACTACCACTATAAACACAATGCGTGGTGAAGAGTTTGCCATTTACACTTCCTTAGCCACATGTATGGTTCCAGAGATGTACACATTTGTTTGAAATGTGATTCTATCAAAAAGCTGAGGCTCCACTCATTAACAGTTGCAGTACAAACTTCCAGAGCTCCATTGGAGGGAATGAGTTAATGATAATATTTTAACTATGAATACATTTTTATTTAGCTTGTTTTTTGCAGGCACAAGCACTATTTGGGCTACAACAGTTTGCCTAGCACTTAATGCGGATGAGTAAGTCTGTGAGCTGTTGAACAGCTGCTTCCTGTAGCATATGCTTTGATTCCCTCCACCTAAATTTGTGTGTGACTGCCTAGTTAATTCTCCAGACAGTACTCTTGAGCTGCTCCTAAAAAGGACACATGACCAGTGTGATACCCCAGGCTGTTAGCAAATGTGTGATACATTTGTCTTTTGAATTCTTGCACCCTTCACGTAAATGCTAATTAGTACTTCACTATATGTTATCTGAGCATGAGTCTCAGCAGATGCCTTGTAGTTTAATGGGTTGCCAGATGTATTTTCACTAAATATGAGCTTCTGTGGATGAGCCTATGTTTCTGTTTTCAATATGCGAGTGTTTTGCTCTGTTTAGAAAATGTCTGTTGGTGTTTTTTCTTTAAAATTTGAAATAAACATTTTTTAATGAAATCCAAATCTGTGATAATTGCAAAAGTAAAGAAGAAAATAGTATATACACTGATTGGTTTGAATGTTTTTATGGTAACTGGGTAGAGAGAACAGCGAGAGCTTGATTTATTATCCATGCATAAGGCCCCAATTGTCCACAATCCAGCTCTGTTGACTCTGGATGTGTATGAGAAAAGAATTCAACATTATTAGTTATTCAAGTAGCTCATACCTGTACAGAGTGATGCCAGATGGGTTAGCTATTCTCAATGACAGAGAAGACAAAGGATGTCAAAAATGAGAGGTAGGTGTCCTGCAAGCATGTAGCCCCCCCCCCAAAAAAAAAGTATACTATATGCAGTAATATTTCAGATGTTTGTATGTCTTGTGGGTTGTTGTACAAATAGCTTCAGTAGAATTTCTATTGTCTGTAATTGTTTTGCTTTATTAATTGCAGTAAAGAATGGATTAATTCAGTTATAGGCCTGGATAGTGTAAGACAGTCTAAGCATGTTGCATTTTAGTAGCCCAAACGTATTGCATTTCACACAAACACATAGCAGCCAAAGTATTCCAGCTTAATTCACATGCATGCACACTAGCCCTGCAATGCCAGATTAAAACTGTTTAAAAATTATCAGATGATCAATGTATAAAAGTCTGTGAAGGGTATTGACATTTGTCAGCTCATATAGGCTGCATTATTTGGAGTGATGATCAGAACTGTCTGATCTTCAGCATCCTTTATCTAGTAATTGTTGCATGTTACTGTGGTACAGGCTTCTCTGCAAGATCAGATTGTAAATGATTTCTACATTTAGTTAAAGACTATTAGTCTGGCAGTTAGTGCAGAGGACTAAAGCTCTGACTTGTTAATGGGCTGCTTCCTGTGGCAAAGGTGCACGGTTTGAATGGTCCTACCTTTATTTACCTGCTGTGTGATCTTGAGCAAGTCACTTAAAATAGACAGTGCTTTGTAGCAATTAAGTATTTGGGCTTGACTCTTTAATGGTCTCCAGGACTGCATGCCTAGTACCTTTGAACCTGTTGTTGATGTTTTCTGGCCATTCCCCTTTGCATAGCTGATTGAGTTCAGAAAGTATTATGGCAATATCACTAGCACACCAATTTGTAATGCAACATGGCAATTTATTCTTCAAGGGCAGCAGGCACTGCAAATGTAGATGAAGCAATGAAGTTCTTTGCCAGCAGCAACCACTGCATTAGTTGTTTGTCTTTTTGGCTTCTCCCAGTTAGGGGTCACCACAGCGGAAACTCCGGTCCGCTACTGATTGGCAGGAGATTTTCACGAACGCCTAGGTGCCAGCCCGACGTCCAACCTTCAACGAAGGCACGCCCATTTACGCATGTCTTTTGAATGCCACCCAACCATGGGGATGACATGCAGACTCCACACAGAAAGCACTCCCTGCACTCCAACAGAGAATCGAACGGGAGAACCTCTTGCTGTGAGGCAACAACGCTACCACAGCACCACCATGGCTGGTAGCAACCACTGCATTAGTAATAGTCCTTAATGTAGAATTATTCAGATGACTTTTACTTCTGCGAAGTATTGTTCATATTGACTTAGCATATGTTATCAGGTGCTTAATATTTCTTCCACTTTCATAAATGTTCTTCTCTTTAAATTGTGCTACACATAGTGGGATCTTATAGTACAATGCTAGTGATCTTTATACAGTTTTATATAGTTCATCCAAAGCTACCAATAAAGTACATGTAATTTTATTTCTTCATAACAATAAGAGGTATACACATTCAACAAAGTGGTTATAACTGCTGTTGGTGGCTCTTTGTGGATAAAGTACCTTATGCTCTTATCATCTGATAATTTTTAATCAGTGTTTAATCTGGCTTTGCAGGATTATTGTATGTATTTGTGTGAATTAAATTGGAATACTTTGTTCACTTTGTGTTTGTGTGAAACAAATTTGAAATATGTGACTTTGGTTACTATTATTATTATTATTATTATTATTATTATTATTATTATTATTATTATTATTATATTTAACACAGACATCCAAGAAGGATGCAGTTAACAATGTTCCTCTAATTGCTGGGTTTTGGGGATGTCTGTGGATAAAAATGACCGACTCTGCTGAGCTGATAAAGTTAAAACATCATTAGTCTGTTTTTGCAGGACTATTGTGCATTTGTGTAAACCAAATTGGAATACTTTGGCCATTTTTATCCCAGTCAGACATGTGATGTGTACAAAATCGATAAGGTGACTGTAACTACTGAATATGAATATTGGTAGATTGTAATGACAGCAAGTTGAGTTGCCTTTTTTTGTTGAAATGTTTAGTTGAAATGGGTAATTTCATTATTATTTGTTCATACATTTTGTTCTACGGCTTATTGGATAAAAATGCTCAAAACTACAGATTTAAAATGCACTCTAACAAATATTGCTGTATTAAAAGAGAAATATAACTTAAAACAACAAGGAGGGTGAATCAAATAACACATGCATTTCTACATGGTCCTAAAAATGTGTGCATGGGGGCCCATGGTTTGGAAACAGGCCGGTGCCCATGGTGCATTAAATCGGTTATTGGCCAGATGCATTTTTTAATGAATGTGAGTTTTAATGCAGTGTCAATGAATGTGTGTTTCAAGGAAAGAGAAACTTAGTATTGTTCATGCACAGTCTGTTTTTAATGTGAGACTATAATCATTGTAAAAGTAAAGAAGAAAAGAGTATGCACACTGTCAGGTTTGAACAGTGTTTATGGCAAATGGGGGAGACAGCCATATTGTGAGACACTGGAATGGATGTGCGGATTGTATTTCCTACATTATGATAGTATGATGTGTTTCTAGGTCCTATGTGTGAGCTAGCTGGCAATCCTATCTTCCTGAGTCCTATCTGTGAGCTCGCTGGCTATCCAGTGTGTTATATAGAAGTTTATGCCTAATTCCACAAGTTTGTTAACAATGCCTGGGTAGGGTATTGTACCAAATTCATTATCCAGGTCAAGGTAGGTAGCATATGCATTTTACCCTCATCCATTGCCTTGGTGACATTCTCAAAGAAGTCCACCAAGTTTAGTAGGCATAACTTTCATAGGTTCATAGGTTCATAGATTAGTACTAGGCTAACTACCCTTGTGGGTCATTTCAAGCCTAGCCCATTACCCCATGTGAGAATCAAACCCTGCACCTTGTGTCTGTAAGGTAAACACCTTAACCATTATGCCATCCTCCCACCCCTAAATAAAGTCATTCCTCCATTATATTCTGCTTTAATTAAGCCAATGATAACAGTACAGAGCTCCTTTTGGGATGTACATAGGTTCATAGATTAGTACTAAGCTAACTGCCCTTGCGAGCCATTTTAAGCCTAGCCAATTATCCTTTGTGAGACTCAAACCCTGCACCTTGTGCTTGCAAGGCAAACACCTTAACCATTAGGCCAACCTCCCAATCCTCCCTTTCCTTTCACAAAACCAAACTGGACTGGCACCAGTGTCTGAAGGTTTCCTATGTCTTTGTTGATCATTTCCATGATAATTCATTCCACAGCTTTGCATATAAGACTAGTCAGACTAATGGGTCTGTAGTTTTTGGGATTTGTTATTGGTCCACCTTTATGAAGAGGGATGACAGTTGTTCTCTTCCATTCTCATGGCTCAAAGTCTGCTCTGAGACTATAGTTAAATAGTGATTCTACTGGCCTTGATAAGTGATATTTTAAGCTATTCAGGAGGCATCCCAGGATATTATTGAGGCATATTCAGGCTGTGTTCTTGGCCTTAGTGTGCACAGCCAGGACATGTATCCTATTTATAGTTGGAGGGGGTCATGTTTGAAGGCATTTCTTGGGAGTGACAAACTGTGAGAGAGAAGTTTGAGCTGAATTTCACCCAGATAAGTGAATGTGGCACAATTTCTGACCAGTTCAGCACACTGTTGTGTGCTGCTTTTAAAGTTTTTGATATAGCTGAAGAAGGCCTTATGAGTGTGTTTTGCCTGGGAAGCAACATTGACCTCAAAATGTTCTTTCTTGGAGTTAATAATCCCTCTTAGTTGTTTGTTAAGTTTGATGAGAGAACTCTTGTCTTTTTAGGAGTTACATGTGCAGATAGTATCTCCTACGTTATTATTCTGTAATGTATTGATAGCATCTTCTACTTTATGACATTATTTCCTACATTATAGTACTGTCATGCGTTCAGTGAATCACCTACATTATGATGCTATGATGTGCTGATGACACCTCATACATTGTGATACAATGATTTGTAGACAGAATCTCCTACATTATGACACTATGATGTGCTGATGCCATCTAATGCATCCTGATACAATGATGTGTAGACAGAATCTCCTAAATTATAATAGTGTGATGAGTTGAGTGAATCACCTACATTATGATACTATGATGTGCTGATGCCATCTCATACATTGTGATACAATGATTTGTAGACATAATCTCCTACATTATGACACTATCATATGTTGATATAATCTCCTAACTTATGCTACTTTGATGTGCTGATGCTGTCTCCTACATTGTGATACCATGATGTGTAGACAGAATATCCTACATTATGATACTATGATGTATTGATATAATGTCTTAACGTATGCTACTTTGATGTGCTGATGATATCTCCTACATTGTGATACTATGATGTGTAGACAGAATCTCCTACATTATGATACTATGATGTGCAATTATATTGCCTACATTGTGATACAATGATATGTTGATTGAATCTCTAAAATTATAACACATGATATCCTGCCAGTATCTGCAAAATTATTATACTATGATATGTTGAAAGGATAACTTACATTTGTATACTGTTATGCATTGATATAATCTACTGTATTATGATAGTAAGATGTGCTTTTTGAATTGGCTACAATATGATAATATGATGTATTGATGGTATCTTATATGTACTGAAACTATGATGCATTGATGGAATGTTCTATATTAGAATGCTATGATGTCTTTAATGAATGTCTTTCATGATGATACTAAGATGTATTAATAGAATCTCCTTCATTTTGATTCTATTCTGCGTTGATTGAATCTTCTGCATCGTGATTATACTCTGACAGAATATCTGATATTATGATACTATGATGTGATTATATAATCTCCTACTTTATGATACTATGATGTGTTGATAGAATATCCCAAATTAAGATACTCTGATGGTATGTTCTACATCAGAATACCATGATCCATCAATGGAATCTCCTGCATTGGGATGCTACACTGTATTTAATAAATCTCCTATATTATAAAAGTATTGATATAATCTCCCACATTTTGATATTATCCTGCATTAATTGAATCTTCTGCATTATGATATATAACAGGTTCATAGATTCATAGGTATACACTAGACTAATGACCATCAGGGCCTTTATAAGCATAGCCATGCAATCCAACCTAATTGTCTCCCTATGTGTCATGGGTGTTTATTAGGAGGGGGTATGTTAGGAAGTTTCTAGAGGTTGTGTGGGAGGAATGTTAGTTTGGGCACTAATGTCTGCCTCTCTCAACGAGAGACATGGGAGCCAGACCTGGGGTGAATTTTCTATTTCCCATCCATTGGTCAGTGTTACATTTAAATAGGGTTAGGGATGGACTCTGCTTCACATGGATGGGGAGCCTGCTCCAGAGCATGGGGATTATCTGAGACACATATCAGTCTTATTAACATGTCTTATTTATGTCACAAGCACAATTTAAATAATTAGATCTCGTGGTTCTGATGCTGTTCATTTTATGGAAGTGCAAAAGGTCCAGCAGAGCTGGATCTGAGGATGCCTTGTATGTCAGGCATAGCTCGTCTCTCAGTAACATGTAGGAGACAGACTTATAAAAATAGGGCTTAAGGCAATCCATATAGGAAAATATTTTATACCCTGGATTCTCCTGGTAAGGAACCTTTATGGGCATTCCATCTGTTGTATATGTGTGGTCATGTGCATGCGAAATGGGGCATTATACTCAATGATGGGTTTCATAAGAGCCAAATAAAGTGGTACTATGACTTTCTTGGACCTGGATGCTATGCTATTACTTATACATTGGGTGACATAGAATGATTTTTTTACTACTTTGGCCACATGCAGAAAAGACTAGTCAGACTAATGGGTCTTTTATTTCCAGGGCTGAGTGATGGTCTACCTTGTGAAGTGAGATAAATGTTGCAGTCCTGCATTCTCTTGGTATAAAGCTAGTTTTGAGGCTATAGTTGAAAAGTAACTCTAGTGGTCCAGATAGGTCATGTTTCAAGCTATTTAGGAAGCCTTCCATGATAATGTCAGGGCCCACTGATGCTGCATTTTTTGGCCTTAGCGAGCACAGGCAGGACCTACTCCATGTTGATATTTTGTGATGGGGGTGTATGGTAGCAGGTATTTCATCAATTTCAATTTCATGGGGAGGGCAGAGTGACTGGGAGTTGAAGTCTGAGCTTCATTTGTCAGCCAGAAAATGTACTTTGTCACTCTGCTCAGTGAAGGTGGCACCATACCTCTCAACTTTACAGATTTATGCAGAATGTCCTGATTTTTGCCTCACATTTTTGGTCTGTTTTTCAAAAACAATGTGTTTTTTTCTGGCAAATTAGTGACAAATCATTAAAAATTAGAGTTAAAAAATGACAGACATTTGAGTTTCAGACTTCATACCATTCAGAAAATCCATGCTAATGTAAACCCTGCTATTCTATTAACTTACTAAGTTTATAAGAACAATATTTAAATAATGTCCCTATTTTTGGGCCTTTGTCCCCCTTTTATTTATGGTTTTGTCCAGATTTCTTGCTCTAAGAGGTTAAGAGGTATGAGTGGCACCACTGACCACCAGTTTGCCATACTGATACATATGCTGCCCTTGAGGTTTTGGACATAGCTTTACAAGGCCATGTGGTCATCTTTACCCTGTGAGACTATTTTGACCTCCTAATTGGCCTTGTTCGACTTGATTAGTCTTCTTAGTTTCCTGTTTAGTTTAATTTAAAGTGCTCCTATCATTATGGGAGATGATCTTCAAGATTTTATCAATGTTCTGACAGAATATCTGATATTATGATACTATGATATGCAGCTAAAATCTGCTACATTTTGGTGGTATAATGTCTTGACAGAATCTCTTTAATTATAATAATGTGTTGTGCTGAGAGTATTTCCTACATTATGATACTATGATGCTTTATTATAATCTCATACATTATGATACTATAATAGATTAATAGAATCTTCAACATTATGATCCCTTATTAGTTGTTAAACTCTTGTACATTATGATTCTATGATGTGTTGATAGACTCTACTGTGTTATAATTCTATGACGTGTTAATAAACTTTCCTATATTATTATACTGTGGCATGCTTATGGTATCACCTACATTATATACTATGATATGCTGATAGAATCTCGTACATTATGATTCCATAATGTGTTGACAGAATCTTCTACATTATGATTCTGTGATGTGTTGATAGAATTTCCTACATTATGATAATGTGATGTACTACTGGTATCTCATACATTATGATATTATGATGTGTTGATAGAATTTCTTACATTATAATTCTATGATGTGCTGACCTTATCTCCTACATTATGATACTTTGATGTGCTGATGATGTCTCCTACTTTCTAATACTATGATTTATTGACAGATATTAACAGTGGTGCAACAAGTAGTATACTCACCTGTGGTACTGGAAAACTAGAAAGCTGTTAATTCTATTCCCACACCTAGTGATTGGATTGCTGATTCTACAGCTTAGTGTTAGAGGGGTGATGTATGCCATCCTTTGGATGAGATGTTATTGTAAAGAATTGGGATACTTTATTTAAATGAAAAAAAGGACTAGCAGAATTACATAATTGACACAGACATTGCAACACATAAGAAAACATTAAGTAATATTTTCACAGTTTTGAACCATATTCTCCCACTCTTTTTCTCATATTTTCTCAGTTTATTTAATATTAAAGAACAATCCCTGAATTTGTTATATAACAATTCATCACATCGAGCAATCCAAACTAACCAAGCAGAACTAACAATAATTTTATCATAGATTTCTCTGTCTTGTCTACAAAGATGAAGGCATGTACCATACATCAAAGTATCTAATGTTACAATCTTAAGTCTAGTTAATGAAAAAGTAGGTATAACATGGCTGAGACTGTAATTGGTTATTTTGGGTTGAGCCTATAATTGTTCATTATGGCCTAAGCCTGTAATTGATCTGACTGAGTCCGTAATTGGTCATTCTGGGCTGAATATGTAATTGATCATTCTTTGAGCAGTATTCTACTCTGGTAAACAAATTTAAATAAATAAAATGATATTCCAAAATTGATGTATCATTGCACAATAAATACTCCATTGTTTCTTCACAATGGTATACATGAAAAAGATGCTTTCCAGTTTTATATTTCATTAAACCTTTAACTGCTAGTATAACCAGAATCAGACTGCACAGAAAATTTTGCATTTCATATATTCCAGCAAAATGGAGCTGACATTTAGTAATCACTCTTTGTATATTCTTAGTCTGAGCAGCTTATGGTCTAGCATAATAAGGAAATATGGACTCTTACCACAATGTCCTATGGGCAAAATATTTTTAAGATACATTTTCCATTCTAAACACTTAGTATAATATTGTCTATCAAGATAGTCTCCTACATTTTTACATTTTTTACAAAAGTCATATTTCAGATAGTATTATATTTCACCCATAACAGTTTGTCTAATATATCAATATCTTTCAGTAATAATTGTTCAATAGTCAATAAAAAATAAGGCAAGAAATACAATTGGTTTATACATACCTAGTTTACCACTGGTATTCTTACCATACATGATACTTCTTTTTATGGGGTTTAACCTGCATCCAAATAGGAAATTAAATAAATATTTCTAGAAAGTGTTTTTTTTCCCTTCTTTTCTCTTGGGAAAGGATATTGCCTATATATCCTAATTTGCCTAAAATAATAAAATGTAAGAAATACATTTTTTATGTGATAAGGAAAATTATTTGTAATATATAACTGTATTAGTAACACTATTCCTGCTTTTCCTGTAACTAGTCTAGTCCAGATACAGATTTGCTGTATCCAGGACTGTTTGCAAGCTTCTGAGCGGTGCCAATGTCTGCTCTTCAACTTTTCCCTTAGATCTGCTAGTTCTCTCCTCTACTGCACTTTTACTAGCTTATTAGTTTAGCACTTTACCAGACTTCTTGTAACAATTATTGTAGCACACAAAAGTGCTACCAGCACTAAACATTCTACAAGGAAACAGCTTCAGTACTTATTATTAATGCCCACCCCTCCAGACATGTCTAAAAGTCAGCTTCCTGTGCCTTCTCCTATTAACCTGGTGAACTTGGGCATCCTGAGGCAATGTAGCATCTGCCTCATGTACACTGACAACGCTATCCTCTTACCTCCCAACACTCAGACTTGCAGGAGATGCACTTATATATCCAAATTGGAAGCCACACAGTCTCCAGCCAAGACTGGAATAGGCAGTGAAGAGGAGAAGATCAACACTTGCACTACCCCACATGGAACACCTAGCCCTCCAGAACACACACCAGCACTGCCTTCACGTAAAAGCACAAACCACACACCCACCTTTTCAGAGGCTTTCAATAAAAATATACCCAAACAGCAGAGACATCCAAAGCAGAAACACACTCGACCACCACAACACAACACTAATCATGAGACACATAACCGAAGCTCTAAAGACAGTGGTGTTTCCATATTCATAAAGGATATGCACACCTCCAGACTGGTAGCACAACATAATGCATCAGAGATACTTCCGGTGCAGCTAACATTGGGTAAGACAGCGATTCAGGTCATAGCCTGTTATAGGTCCCCAACCATGTCTCAAGACTCACACTCCATGTTCCTAAGCATCCTGGAGAATATCAGGGTCCAACCTAACACTCTCATACTGGATGACTTTAACTACCCCTCCATTAACTGGGAAAACTACTCATGCACCAATACACTAACCCAACATTTCCTGGAATTCATTAATTCCAATGCCCTGGACCAGCTCGTTCTTACCTCCACTAGAGGTAGCAACATCCTTGACCCGGTCATTACTAACATGGGCGACCAATGCTCTACATCAGTAGTCAACTCCTCCCTGGTTAGATCTGACCACAAGCTAATCACCTTGGAAATCCATATCCCCCCTGTCCCCCCGGAAAGGTAACCACCATGAAAAGCTTCTCCAAAGCTAACTTTGGGCTCCTAAAAACAGAGGTGGCTAACTTCACGGCACCCATGCAAATGGAGAATAGTTGCATGACCACCGAATCATACACCAATACACTGTACGAATGTGTACACAAATGCATGGATCTCGCCATACCCAATAGAACCAAGATGCTCTTCTCCAAAAAGAGCAAGCCAATCTAGTATTCCCCTGCAATAAACAAACTCTATAACAGAAGGATGAAACTCATGCAGAATAAGGTGAAGTCCCAAGACTGGAAAAACTCCCTTATCAGCCTCAACAAAAAGTTGAGATCCATCATCAAATCCTCTAAAGCTAGCTATGAAAACAGAATTGCAGCACATGGTAAAGACAAACACAAGGCCTTCTATAGTTATGTAAAGAATTTCCATGGCAATACCCAGATTTGCTCTGAGCAACTGCACAATGGTACATCCTATACTGAGCCAACAGATATTGCCAATATACTGGCAGGCAGATTCAGTGCCAACTTTACCCCCCCCCCCAAAGGACCAATCACAATACCAGTAGATTGCCAGGCACCCAGTATTACTGCTGCACATGTTAAAACAGCACTGTCCAAGGCCCAGAATACAACTTCTATGGGACCTGACAATATCCCTGGTTGTGTTCTACATGGACTACAGAGTGAACTGGGACCTCACCTGTGTGCCCTGTTCAATCACAGTCTCATTTCAGGCTTTGTCCCTACCAAATCTAGCACTGCTACAGTCATCCCTCTCCACAAAGGAAGAGCGACTACAGACCCTGGGAACTATTGTCCCATTAGCCTGATGAGTCTGATATGCAAGGCTATGGAATGCATCATCATGGACCTAATAAACAAGGATATAGGGAATCTCCAAACCCTGGATCCCACACAGTTTGATTTTGTGAAGGATAGATCATGCCTGCTCAATCTGGTCGACTTCTTTTAGTCAGTCACCAGAGCTGTGGATGAAGGCAAGGTGGTTCATACAGCTGACCTTGACCTTTGATACCATTCCGCACTCAGGAATCATAGCAAAACTCACTAAGCTAGGCATCAACCCCTATATCACTAGGTAGGTTGCAAACTGGCTCACAGATAGAACCCATAGTGTGAAAGTAGCTGACTCCAAGTCAGACTGTTGACCAGTCACAAGTGGAGTCCCAAAGGGTTCGGTCCTGTGTTCTCTCCTGTTTGGTATCTACTTCTCTGAAGTCCAGGCCAACACAAAGGGACTCTGCCTGACAAAATTCACAGATGATTGCAAGTTGAGAGCTATTATTAACTCCCCAAGTGATGTCGACATCCTACAGAAAGGCCTTACTGAGACCAACGACTGATGTCAGAACCATTGCCTTAAGCTCAATGTCATAAAAATGTGTTGTCATCCCCTTTGGGAAAAATCCAGTTCCCATGAATTACCACATCGATGGTAATCCACTAAACACAGATGGTGTTATAAGAGATCTAGGAACACAGGTTGACAGCAATCTCTCTTTTGACCACCACATTTGCTACTGTGATCAGAAAGCCCTTCTATGTGGCACATCTCATTACTAAGGGTTTTGCATCCAGGAAGAAAGAGGTCATTGCCTCCCTCTACTCTTCCCTCATTAGGCTAATCATGGAGTACAATGCCCCATTTGGCATGAACCTCACTAGACACCTGCAACAACTGGAGAGGCTGCAAAAGTATCTCGCAAAGAGGATCCTAGGCCTTAAATACTTATCCTATATGTACAGACTCAAAAAACTCCAACTATTCTCTGTCTCATATCCTACTTAGAGGCGATCTCTGCTTATCTTACAAAGCCATATCTGACCCAGCTCTTGAAGAAATGCTACATCTAAAGAAATTCCAATCCCTCTGCACCACACGCTTCAGAGACTGCAAACCCATTACCACAATCAACAGAACATGCTGGAGGGACAGGTTCATAACCCAGAGACTGCCCATGCTATGGAATAGACTTCATATACATGTCAAGTAGAGCACCTCACTGGCCCTCTTCAAGAGAAGACTTGATAAGTAAGATGGGAAATAGAAAATTCATCCCGGGGATCACTCCAGTGGCTCTACTCGACAGAGGCACTGGGAACTAAGGTCGGGTGCCACGATGCCAGGGTAATCCTATGGGCTAGGCTTGTAAAGGCTCCAGGGCCATTAACCTAGTACACACCTATGAACCTATGAACAATGACTCATTGCTTTTAAACTAAAGGGAGTGAGAATGCAAAGAGTGAATTGAAAATATATAGAAGTTATACCATTAAAGTGGATTTTCCAGGTTTTGTTAAATTTGCATTTGACATTATTGATAGAATTTTAAGAGATCCCAGACTTCCAAGATGGCTGCACAATGATCAACAACTTAACTTCAGCTTGTCCAGTGTAAAAACAGAAACTGAGAAACACCAGCCAGTGGTATTGTCAGGTTGAGTAAAATTCAGTTACTGGCTAGCAAGTAAACTTCCTGGATGCCAGCAAAGAAGACATTTAGAGAACCTGAAAGAAAATCAACCAGAAAAGCTGAAGAGAAAAAAAACTGTCTGGGAAGAAACTTGCAGCTCTTCAGCAAACAGCAGTTCAAGCTCCAGCTTTGATACAAAAGATGTCTTCCAGTAATTTAGAGGAACAAATAAGTCAAATGTGCTCAGAGCTGATTAAAATAAACTTGTTATAAAAAGTTTTCTAAAAAAAATGATAGTTACAGGACAGAGCACACAGAAAATAAAAGAGATTTTCGGCTGTACCACAGTAACTGTAAAGATTAGACTGATTTGTTTTATAAAAATACAAATAAGTAGATGGGCTGGCATTCCACAGCAGGATTTGTTAATGTAAAGGGCACATTTTGTGTATGCTCTTAAACTGGCGATGAGAAAGCAGGCAAGACCCATATTTGTAAAGATGCAGTCATACCAGCATAAAGAGTTGATCCTGGCAAAACTGGGCAAAGTATTAAAAGCTGGACACAGTAGAGTGTTTGTGGAAAATGATTATTCATGCACACCAGGAGAAGAGAAGCAAATTTATCTCAACAATCAGGGAATGTCAAGAGGCAAGTGTGAGACTCAAGCTGCTGTATCCAGCTGTCTTCAAAATATTTTTTTCCTGGAGAATCAAAATCCTTGTTTGATGCTGTAGAGGCTAAGAAGGAAATACAAAAGTTTGTCCAGCAAGGGGTGAACCACTAAATAGAAGGGGACTTTACTTTTCATTCTTCTGATGGTAAGACTGTTAGAAAAATGTGTATTTGAATATATGAGAAATGCTAGTTTAAAAGCAAAGTAGTATATAATGCATTTTATTCTATTAATCATATAACAGAAAGGATTAATTCATGTGTAAATGTAAGTAGTTTTGAAACTGCAGTGTGGCTTGAAGCAAGCTGACCTTCAACCCTGGCAGATGCTAGCTTAGCAAGTTTTAATGTTTATGCTTTTCACAAGTGATTATCTGCTGGGTCAGGAAATTAAATGTGCAAAATAATGAAATCTTCTGCTCTTTCCTGCTGGGATGATTTGGCCTTGTATCTGTGTTACTAAGATAGCATGCAGCTGGTGGGAAAGTGTTACAGTGGACAAAGATGTGTATTAAAAGACTGAATCCACCATTGTATTCGAACTGATGTGAAACCTTGAAGAAGTAACTTTACAGAAAGACATTATGTCTGACCAGGTGGATAGCAAGGCCGTATTGTTATCAGAGGAAAACTTTTTAAAAATATACAGCATCAGCAGTTTTTATGAATAGAGGACTGTAAGCTAAAGTGATGTATATGCCCTGTGACATACCACGTCAGTAAGGTGGGCACAGGTTGAATGTTAAACCTATATAAAATTGTGTGCTTCCTGTTTCATGTTAGACAAAATTCTGTACTTGTACGTTTTTTGCCTCCTGGTGTACACTAGTAAACTTTTGAACCTGAACCTCCTGTGTATTAAATTCTTAATTTTATTTAGCAGTTTGGTCCTTCGAGCCAGAAATCCCTCGGACAGCTGCATATCAGAGTCTACCGGTGGTCGAATACTGCGCAGGAGAAGTTACCGAAATGGTTCTTCTTGGGTGAAAAGACCTCCGACTGAATTGTTGTTTAAAGAGGCTGGCCACTTTCTGATCTATGGCCGAAGAGTGGATACTGGACGACTCAATACCGGAGGCTCAGGTAGGAAGATTTGCCTTTTTTCTGTTTTAGATCAGGGACTAGGTTACAGTATATTGTTGTCAAGATTTGTTATGCAGATCAGGGACAAGAGGAAGTACTGTATATTTGGTCATAGATCAGGGTAACAGAATAAGGTAGGCAGTTATTCTAGATAAACTGTGAAAAGGAACTGAACTTCTGATATCACGTGATAAAAAGGGTTACGTAACATTTTCTTTACCATGGGAAATCAGTGCACTAAAACATCGTGAGATCCACCCCTAACCGAAGACGCAAAATACATGCAATCACAACGTTCCGATAACGTTAGGTATTATACGAAATGGGTTAACAAATATGAATTTGATGGTAAACTAGATAAAACCTCACTAGTTAAACTCCTTAAGCAGCTTAAATCTGATGCGGGAGGTCAGGCAAAAAAGCAACACCAATTAGGCATTCCTCAGGCACACAGGTGGATTGAGGAAGCAAATCGTAGAGAACGTAAGCTGAAAAATTCAAAAACATTATTTTTAGACAAAGAAGATAATAACTTAGTAATAGCAACAGCTCCTCCTCCTCCTCCCTTGTCCCCTCCTTTACCCTTTTCAGGATATGAAGCGAGTGGACAGGCCGGTCCACCTCCGCGTTATCCTGAAGTTTCAGCAAGACCACAACCGTTTGTTAGAGATCCTATTGAAACTAGGTCCCAGACACGTAAAGTACATAGGGACGCAGAATCATATCAAATAGAGAGAAACCTACAGGATGAGAGTGAGGAAGAAATATGCCCACTTATAGAAGTTCCAAATCCTCAGGCAGGACAGGAAGGACAGGACCCAACACTCTTAGTATATAGACCATGGACACCGGAGGATATCCGGAAAGCTACTGAGGGAATCCCCCATCCGAAAGTTAATTTTACGAAATTTTTGGAAGATTTACAAGGCATGAGGTTGAGTTACCACTTGAATGGGGAAGAAGTAGAAAAAGTAGTAAGACAAATTATAGGTCCAGATTGGCATATGATTTGTGGCACCTGGAATCCTCGTAATGCAGAGCTAAAACCCCTCCCACATAGTGATGCAGAATTAGACAACAGAGTAAAAGGTCTTACAGACCAAAACTCTGAGAAATGGAAACCTAGAGCAGACTGGACTTGCATTAATCAATGCATACAACAGGAAACTGAGACAATAGATGGGTACTATGCTAGATTATTAGAATGTTTTAATAATCATAGCGGTATGTCGGTTCCTGAAAACCAAACAAATGATTCCCCGTACGAACAACAATTCAAAAATGCATTTTTGAAAGGTTGCATTGCACCTATTAGTAGCTTCATTACGAAGCATATGATAGACCATCGAACAGGGAGGCTACAAGCCTTACTTGAATACGCTAGACATGCTGAAAGACATTTTAATAGTAAAAAGAAAAAGAAGGCGCAAGTCTTTACTGCTGAAGACGGAGCTGAAGTATTTGTGTTACAATCAGGTAAAAAGGGCAAGAAGAATGCCCAGGGAAACAAACAGTCTGACAAACGATCAGAAGATTTTGAAGAGAGAAAAAAGAGAGGTGAATGCTTCAAGTGCGGGAAAAAGGGACATCTAGCAAGGGATTGTAAGTAGAACAAAAGGTAATTACAGAAGATAAGGGAGATGAGGACTGACTATATGATAGTGAAGATACATCATCCAAAAATCAGAAATCATCAGGAAAAGTTAATAAACAAAAAACAAATGTAAATGTGATAGAAGGAATAGAGGAAGTGCAAGTAGATATGGAGGATGAAGAAAGTGAAATTTTGGACTTAGCATTATTGAGCTTAGAGCTCTACTTAGCAGATACGAAACCGGAAGTTACACTTCTGGTGGAGGGAAGGGAAGTCAAATTCCTGTGTGACTCAGGAGCATCACGGACCCTGATACACCCCTCCAAGTTACCAGAACATTCCGAATCACCTGATTATATACTAGTAAAAGCTGCAAATGGACAGCTATACAGGGAACCACTTTCCCATGATATAGCAATAACTGACCCTGTTTCAGGTATGACCCAGAGAAGTAAAACTGTTGTTTCTGCAAAGTGTCCAGTAAACCTATTGGGCAGGGACCTTATGCAGATATTTGGCATAGCAGTAGTTCCAACTGTACAAGGTATGGAGGCGCAGAGACAAATGGATACCTTTGTAGTGTGATTGGAGGGTGAAACTTTTTACTGGTACAGCCAGGACCTAGTCACGACTGGTCCAGGGGCAGTAACCGAGGAACTGATGAACGTAGCCATCAGTAAAGCCCCCTCCCTTGACACTGATCGACAGCATTTGTTACACTGTACTCTATACTACTGTACTACACCAGGAACTGATAGAGAATATGAGCAAGAATTGTTCAGAAATCGTGCAACTAGATTAGTATTGCGTACCTTGTACTGGGATACTGAGGGGAACAGTGTAGTTAACTGTTCCTTACCTCAAGAATTCCTTGCACTGTACAGATCAAATTGATTGCCACATGTCAGCTTGACAAAGAATAAAAATGTAAAATGGGCAGACTTAGGAGAAAAAGTAACAAGATGGGAGAAACAGACTGATTTAGAACTATCAGAACAAGGGATACAGAAACAAAAACTGAATTGGTTGACACAGACACATCCAGCTGTACACTTGCATCTAGCGAGGACAGCTGATTAGCATTTTTATTAGAAGAAGAAGAAAAGACCTTATGTGAAATTCCAACAACTCTTTGGTCAACAGGCAAGTCAGATGTAGGACTTATTCAAACAGCAGGACCAGTTACAATTACCCCAAAGTCAGCTTTTAGACCACAGAAAAGACAATACCCTCTGAGAAAGGATGCAGAAATAGGAATAAAGCCTATAATAGCAGCATTACTCAAAGAAGGAGTACTGGTACAATCTCCTGATTCACCATGTAATACACCCCTATTTCCTGTTAAGAAAGCAAATGGGGAATGGCGGATGGTACAAGATTTACAAGCTGTAAATAATGCAGTATTACCTAGAGCACCTACGGTGCCAGACCCAGATACTTTGTTAAACGATTTGAAACCGCAACAGAAGTATTTCTCTGTGGTAGATATCAGCAATGCTTTCTTTTCAATACCTATACGTCCTGATAGTCAATATTGGTTTGCATTTACATTTCAGGATAAAAGGTATACCTATACTCGACTACCATAGGGATGTTGTGAGAGCCCAACAATATTTGCACAAGAAATGGCTAGCAACCTGGCAGGGTTTACCCCACCAGGAGGTAGTCAAATTCTACTTTATGTAGATGACATCTTGCTAGCAGCCCCCACCCAGCAACAATGCAAGGAGGATACAGTAGCGTTATTGAAATTCTTAGCAACACAAGGACACAAAGTAAACAAAAGTAAGTTACAACTTTGGAGAAAACAAGTTAGATACCTAGGATATGTAATATCCAATGAAGGTAGAATACTAGATGAGGAAAGAAAAACAGCAATCTTGCAAGCACCCAAACCAGCAACCAAGAAGGAAATTATGTCCTTCTTGGGAACAACTAATTTCTGTCGCAGCTGGATACCAAATTATGCTTTGGAATCTGCTCCACTGACTGACTTGATATATAAAACACCAATGGCAGCACAAGATATTTTACAATGGACACCTGAAGCAGAAACAGCTTTCTGCAGGTTGAAGCAGTTGATAGCTTCTTCATTAGTTTTAGGACTCCCAAATTATCACAAATGGTTCTTTCAGACCGTAGATTGCAAGCAAGGATATATGACGTCAGTATTGACGCAACAACATGGGGACAAGCAACGCCCCATAGCCTATTATTCATTGCAGTTAGACCCAGTGGCGCGATCTTTGCCTCACTGTGTACAAGCAGTAGTTGCAGCTGCAATGGCAGTACCGGCTTCAGCCTCAGTGGTGTTATTCCACCCTCTCACATTGAGAGTGCCTCATGCAGTTGCAATAATTTTACTGCAAGAAAAAGTAGCATATCTCTCTCCTGCTAGACATCTTTCATGTATGACTATACTGCTGAGCCAACCTCATATGACAATTGAACGATGTATGACATTAAATCCATCAACATTACTTCCAACACCTGCGGACGGCACACCACACAGCTGCCTGCAGGAAATCAAACAGTTAGCTTTACCTAGACAAGATCTCATAGATATGCCCTTGGATAATGCCGAGGTGACATATTACGTGGATGGCTCATGCAGAAGGGGCCCTACAGGAAAGAATCTGGTAGGGTATGCAGTAGTTACAGACACTGAAATTTTAGAAGCCCAATCCTTACCACATAACTTATCTGCACAAGCAGCAGAATTGATAGCTTTGACGCGAGCATGTACTTTAGCAAAATAAAAAGTGTGTAAACATATATACTGATAGTCAATATGCTTTTTCTACAGTACATGTATTTGCGCAACAATGGAAAAATAGAGGAATGATAACATCTAGTGGAAAACCTATTAATCATGCGCAATTTATTTTGGAGTTATTAGAATATATTCAGTTACCTACCAAAATAGCTATTTGTAAATGTGTAGCTCATACGAAACAACAGGATAAGATTTCAAAAGGCAATGCACGAGCTGATGCAGCTGCAAAGCAAGCAGCCTCAGACTCAGAAACTTTACTTTTGAATGAGGAATTACAACCCTCTGAGATTTTAGATTTAGACATGTTAAAAACAATGCAGGCACTTACTACAAAAGCAGAAAAACAAAAATGGGAAAAACGAGGTGCAATTCTTGAAAACGGACTGTACATTTCCAAAGAGAGAAAACCGATATTGCCGTCTAATTTAATTAGATATGCAGCTTTGTTGAGCCATGGGCAGTGCCATGTCTCAACAGGGGGGATGGTACAGTTAGTAAACCAAATATTCCAAACATATGTATACACAAACTACACAAAAAAATTTTGTGCAGCTTGTCATACTTGTAACAAGCACCATGCACAAGGAGCATTTAAAACCAAGCAAGGAAGTTTTCCTATACCACCATATCCGTTCCATACTATTTGTATGGATTTCATAGAATTAAGTAAGTGTGAAGGGAAGAAATACTGTTTAGTTATTGTAGATATGTTTTCCAAATGGGTAGAAGCTTTTCCAACCAAAAATCCAGATGCAGCAACAGTGGCGAAAGCCCTGATAAAAGAAGTAATCCCTAGATTTGGCATTCTGGAAAGGATTTATAGTGACTACGGCACACATTTTGTAAACCAGACAATCCAGCAACTTGGGAGATTTTTTGGTATCTCCTTAAAGAACCATTGTGCCTACCATCCACAGTCAGCAGGACTGGTGGAAAGGTACAACGGTACCCTTAAAAATAAACTTAGGAAGTTAGTTGAGGAAACCCAAAAGAATTGGATACACTGTCTGCCTTTAGCACTGCTGAGTATGAGAACGGTTCCAAATGTGAAAGGTTTGACTCCCTTTGAAATGATTTTTGGGAGAGCATATTATGTGCCTCAGTGGAAAGCTCTCATGCCCACAGAACAAGAGGCTGATAGTTCATTAGCTAGTTATATGAGGAAACTGTTAACAAATAAATCTGTTTTGCAGTTTAACTCTTTTTCAGATAAGGAACAGACCAGACCGGTAGAAGCAGTTTTGGCCCCCGGGACGTGGGTTTGGCTGAAAGTGATGAAAAGGAAGAATTGGGCGAGTCCAAAATGGGAAGGACCATACCAGATACTGTTGGCAACACCTACTGCAGTCAGAGTGGCCGAGAGGACATCCTGGGTTCATTTGACACACTGCAAACCGGTAAAGAACTTTCAACTTGATAAAAACTTTGTGACTGATACACAACAGGACCAAGATGGCCAAAAACAAAGCAAATAGAAATTTAGATCAACCCCAGAGATGTTGCATAATCATTTTGTTGAGTATACATTTATTGACTGTAATTGTGACAATTTTCCTCTTGTTGTGGTTTATCCTGCACACAACCACACAAGTGAAAGTGGGAAGGTGTGATGAAACGTCTATAGACTGGCATCCAAATTTTAACACATACCTAGCCATGAAGCATGTATATGCAGAGACTATGAACATTTCAAATTGCTGGGTTTGTACAGCCATACCAACAGCATATGGAGGACTGATAATGTCCGCTGTCCCTTTGGGGATAAATGAGACTTGGGAGAATTTACTCTTTGACACAGGAACTGTGAGATCACAGGACAAAATAGCTTTATTTTTACCTGTCACACAAAAAGGAATTGTATGTTTTTACAAAAATGATACTCTCCAGGTGGGCTGGAGCAATTGTAATATAACCATATCTTATCGGTGTTATATTAAGAATAGTAATGGCAATACTTTTTGCAATACAAATTATGACTCATATTTGAACTCATTGAAAACAACCATGAATGACATTCGCAAGAATCCAGTTTTGTTTAAACAATTGTCAGTTATAGATCAGAAAATGTTTCATGCAGGGCTAATGCGTATTAGTGCTAAAGTAGAAAACTGTTATTTTATTTGTGGGGAAAAAAGCATATAAATGGTTACCTGAGAATTGGTCCGGCAGTTGTTTTTTGGGTTATCTGGTTCCGGCAATAAGACATACTGCAGAATTACCTTTGGGTAAGATACGAAACGTGAGAGAAGCAGCCCGAAAACCCGAAGGTCCAGTTGAAAAAACTATAAATCCAGTTGGAAGGATCGAAGCTGGCTGGAAAGACCATAATACCATGAAAGACAAAAGTAAATTGACACATATGGACTTAAGTGATAGTGTTATATCTTGGGCAGGAATATTCCCAGCCTATGGAGCTGTCAAATCAATCTGGGAGCTGAGGAAGTTGTCGAAACTTCTCGAAGTAATGAGTAATGCAACTTTTTCCGCCCTAGAACCGGTGACTGATGAACTGAATGCAATGAGAACTGTTGTGCTACAAAATCGAATGGCTCTTGACTTCACCCTAGCGGCGAGAGGTGGTACGTGCGCGCTTATCAAAGAAGAATGCTGTGCATACATACCAGACAACAGGCATGAAATTAATAATCACTTAGAGGTAATTCAGCAAGTATCAGCCATGACTGAACCAGGCCCAAACCCACTGATGGACTTTTTCCAGAATCTATTTGGGGGGTGGGTTCCATCCTAATGAATATTCTGATTGCCATTTGTGTGGGTATACTCCTAATAGGAGCATGTGTTTGCTGTGGAATTCCCTGCATGAAAAGACTAATCAAAGATTTTATTGATGTATCTGTTACTGAAACTTTGTACCAAGATATTGAGATTGAAAAATTGATCTCAGATGACATTTTTCTGAAGTATAGATTGAATGACTCACCTAGCTGAAAATCCTAAGTGGAAGAGGTTGGGAGATGAAATGACACTATGCATACTTCAAAATAGAATAAAAAGTATTAATAGGGGGGAAAATGTTAGAAAAATGTGTATTTGAATATATGAGAAATGCTAGTTTAAAAGCAAAGTAGTATATAATGCATTTTATTCTATTAATCATATAACAGAAAGGATTAATTCATGTGTAAATGTAAGTAGTTTTGAAACTGCAGTGTGGCTTGAAGCAAGCTGACCTTCGACCCTGGAAGATGCTAGCTTAGCAAGTTTTAATGTTTATGCTTTTCACAAGTGATTATCTGCTGGGTCAGGAAATTAAATGTGTAAAATAATGAAATCTTCTGCTCTTTCCTGCTGGGATGATTTGGCCTTGTATATGTGTTACTAAGATTGCATGCAGCTGGTGGGAAAGTGTTACAGTGGACAAAGATGTGTATTAAAAGATTGAATCCACCATTGTATTCAAACTGATGTGAAACCTTGAAGAAGTAACTTTACAGAAAGACATTATGTCTGACCAGGTGGATAGCAAGGCCATATTGTTACCAGAAGAAAACTTTTTAAAAATATACAGCATCAGCAGTTTTTATGAATAGAGGACTGTAAGCTAAAGTGATGTAGATGCCCTGTGACATACCACGTCAGTAAGGTGGGCACAGGTTGAATGTTAAACCTATATAAAATTGTATGCTTCCTGTTTCATGTTAGACAAAATTCTGCACTTGTATGTTTTTTGCCTCCTGGTGTACACTAGTAAACTTTTGAACCTGAACCTCCTGTGTATTGAATTCTTAATTTTATTTAACAAAGACTCATAGAGGGATTTTGCCAGTGAAACCATTTCCAATGTTCCGAAGGAAAATGCTTGACAGACTGCAAAAAGCACAGGGGCTGACTGGAAGAATCTTGAATACCTTGGACTTGAACTGGAGTCTAGGGCTGGAGAATGGAGATGGACAGGAAGAAGACCAGCAACACTAAAATTACTGAATAAATGTGAGGTTATAAAGCATCAATCATATTTCTGACGTATGGCCTTACAAGAAAAAAATGGCTGAGAAATATTGGATTTTCGTTGAATTTGTTAAACTTTTGGGAGACTGACAGGCATATGCTCCACTTCATGTCCTTACTATCTGAAAGGACACAGAAAGGAAAGAAAAGAGGAGGGAGAAGGAGGGAAAAAGTAACTGTGAGTAAAACAATGTTTATTCTTAACAGTAGTCATATAAAATTGTATAAAACATTATCTGATATAAATTGCATGCCATATAGTAAAGTATTTTAGTGACTGTTGTATGTGATAAAGATACTAAAGTAAACAGGTGCTTTTTTCTTCTCTCTTTTTTTTTTTTTTTGTTTGTTTGTTTTTGTTTTAAGAAATGTAGTAATTACAAAGTGAAAATAGGAGAAAGGCTTAAAAAAATCATGTTTAAGTCAATAGGTTTTAATCTTGTGCTGTTAGGGTGGGAGATGGGGTGTAAAGTGTATTGATTATAATATATGTAAAATTGAAATGTTTTTACTTTTGCATGTTTGGATTAATGCCCTTGGCTTAATCTAATGACAGTTTTTTTTGTGAATGTAAGTAGATTTCAAAAAATGAAACACTACAATGTAATAAATAGTTTTCTTTAAGCAAATGAATGTTCAGTACCAACTGAAAAATCCTGAGCTGAAGGCAACTCTATATTTAGAACACCTTTAATGAATTATCAGCTCTTACAGGCAAACTTACATTTATATAAAAGTAGTCAAACCATATCAACAAGTTCACATTTAGAAACATTGTACAGCCCATATATTTATACCATGTAATCAAAACAATATTACAGAAATTGTTTAATTCCTGCCTTGCCTTAAACCTCATTCCTCCCCCAAAACATTTGTCTGCATGTATTGTTAACAGAATTTCCATTTTTGTCTATGTAGTTTGTTCCTATCCTTTTTTAAAGATCCCTCTTCCTGTTCTTTTATCTTTGTTTCAGTTTGTCACAATATTCACTAATTCAATACTTGAATTAGGTTAGGGAGGAGCTCTGTTTCACATGAATGGAGATTCTATTCCAGTATAAGAGTTAGTCTTTGGGATACATATCTGTCTCCCCAGCAGAGTCCTTTTTGTATCACATGCAAGGTTTAAGTTTTTAGCATGGGTAATTCTCATGCTATTTGTTTTGCAGATATGCAGGAAGTTCATTAGGGTGGAGTCTGACAATGCCTTATATGCCAGGCATAGAACTCCTCTCAACAGCCTGTAGGAGACAGAATGCAGGACTAGGGCTTTGAGGAGACCTGCATAGAAAATGTAACTTACACCCTGTATTCTTTTAGTGAGAAACATGTGGACCTTCCAATTGTTGGATGTGCCTGTTTAGGTGCATACGTAAAGGGGCATTGTACTCAATGGTAGGTCTGATGAATGCTGACTACAGTGGAACAATGACTTCCTTGGACCTAGATGCCATACCTTTGTTTATAAGTTGCACAACATAGAATGATTTCCTCATTATTGTAGACACATGATGGTTAAAGGCTAGATTACTGTGTAAGTGTGTCCCCAAGACCCTGACTACTGGGTTGACTGTTAGGGGTTTGTTGTCCATATGATAGTTACCAGGGGTGAATGACTTCAGTAAGGATACTATTATGTATTTCTTGGCATTCAGTTTTAGTCCATGGCACTGACACAAGCTATTTGTCCGTGTCTGCCCTTCCTGGAGAATATAAGTGTCAGTGGGGGATTCTATGACTGCTCCTAATTTGCAGTCACCTACAGATTTGGTCAGCCAGAGTGTCATGACACTGGCCTTGACTTCAGAGAAGTAAATGCCAGAAAGTAGCAGTCCTAGGACCAATCCCTGAGGGACTTCAGTTGTGACTGGCTTCTTTGTAGAGGTGGATCCCCAATTATAACTTCCTGGTTCCTCTCCAGGAACCAGCTGGCTATCCAATGGGTGATAAAAGAGTTTATGCCTAACCTCTTGAGTTAGTCAACAATGATCTCATGGGGTATTATGTCAAATGTCACGGCCAGGTCAGGATAGGGAGTGTGAAATATTTTGCCTTCATCCATTTCTTTGGTTATCTTCTCAAACACATCCACTAGGATGAATAGGCATGACCTACCCTAGATGAAACCAAATTGTTTTTTTTTGTTCCAGTGTCTAGAGGTTTCTTATTTTATTATTGATCATTTCTATGATAATTCTTTCCAAGGCTTCACATATGCGACTAATGAGACTTATGGGTCTGTAGTTTTCAGTGTTTGTAGATGGCCCACCTTTGTGCAGAAGGATGACTGTTGCTGTTCTTCATTCATAAGGCACAAAGCCTGTTTGGGGGCTATGGTTAAATAGCAATTCCAGACGGCCTGATAGGTCATGTTTCATGCTATTTAGAAGGCATCTTGGGATATTGTCTGGGCCCATCGATGCAATGTTCTTGGGCTTACAGAGAGTATTGAGGACCTGTTCCCTAGTGATAGTAGAATTAGACATATTTGCTGATATTTCTAGAAGGAAGGTTGGGGGGGTAAAGTTAGAGCTGAATGTATCAGCCAGTAGGTTTGCAACATCTTCTGGCTCAGTATAGGTGGCTCCATTAACAATGAGCACACAACTCTGTATTGCTTTTGAGGTTGAGGACATAGCTAATGAATGCCTTCTGGTCATCCTTAGCTTGGAAGGCCAAATGCACTTCAAATTTGGCTTTGATAGACTTTATTTTACCTCTGAGTTGTTTGTTTAATTTGATGAGAGTGCTTTCATTCTGCTGGGTGCAACACACAATAATTTTGCCATGATTTTGTTTCTTCTGTTATAGAGCCTGTTGATGTTGTAATTCCACCAAGGTGGCTTGTTTTTTGAGTTAGTTTTCTACTTATTCCTATTGGGTAATGCTGCCTCTATGGAGATATTAACATACTCATACATGGTTTCTGTGAACAGTTCAATGTAGGCAACAGTGTTCTTGGGGTTTATGTGGGGTTGAAATTTTGCCAGGTTATCACTTAATAATAAGAAGTTAGCCTCAGAGTACCACTGTTCCTGAACATTCCAGGGTTAGTTGGAGTTAAGGATTTTATTTCTACTTCAAAGGAGACCATTTTGTGGTCTGACCTTAATGGAGGAGACATTACACTAGGGGATATGCAGCACTCTCCCATATTAGTGAGGACCAGGTCCAATATGCTTATGTCCCTGGTCGCCATATTGACATTCTGGTGCAGGGCATTTGTGTTTAAAAAAATCCAGCAATCTCTGTGCCTGTCATACATGATTCCCAGTTAATAGTGGAGCAATTAAAGTTACCCATGAATATGGTATTGGATTGGATGGTGAGTGTTTCCAGTAAGCTTAAATATATGTTATGGGTTTCTTGTGTCAAAGAGAACAGATTACAGTAGTCCAGGCAGATGTGCAGAAAAGCAGAAGACAATATGATGAAGAAGATTTGGAACAGACAGGAAGAAGGCAAGAGGAAATGAGGACATTCAGCAAAGAAATGAATAGATTGTGTGAGAGAAGACCTGTGACAGGCAGGCATGAGTGTTGAAGAAGGTAGGAGAGTGGCACTGAATAGAAAGAGATGGCAACATTTGACATGACACCCAGACCCATGTTGGATATTGGGAAAAGGGGGTTGATAAAGATGATGATGATGATGATGTTTCTCTGTGTTTCCTGAGTCATGGGGGGGGGGACCTATAGCTTGCAAGGAAGTGGTATCACATTTTGCCTATGGTGATTTGAATGGGGAGAAGCTCAAGTGCATCGTTCTGTTTAACCAGCCTTGAGGTATATTTATTTTTTATGTAAATCAAGACACCTCCACCTTTAGGCCATGTCTGTATAGTCATTGATCTACATGTGTGGAAGGCATTATAGCATTGCACTGTCAATTTGCTCTCCACAGCTTTAAACCATGTCTCAATGACTGCAGAATATGGAGTGGAGTTTCTTATTTAGACTCTTAGCACTGAGCGCTAACACCTTTAGATTTTCTTGGTTTTGATTTGCTGTGTTAGAAGTACTTTTGGACTGGCATTGCCTAAAAAGGCACTATGGGGGAAGACAATCTTTTAGCTAATATTCAAAAGTCTAGAGGGGAGAAGTGCAGACCATCCCTGACAAAGTAACATAGCCTGTTGACCATCTACTTCCGTGTTGATAAATATTGAATCCACTTAGAATGGCACTAGAAACTAAGCCAGTCATTAAAGTCAGTCATCTTCTGTTTGCATTGTGACATATTTCCAGGAGAAGGTAAAATGCTGCTCAGTGCTAAGTTCATACCAGCCTGAGACACATATTCCAAGAGCTGCAGCATACCTCTCTCTCCATATAGTCTAGGGACGTATGTCTCAGGTCATTCGCACCCATATGGATTATGACTGAGTCATACTGGTGCTTGCAGTCCAATGACCTGAGTACATGTGTAATGTGGTGGATCCTGGCCCCTGATAAGCAACTGACTGTGACTTTCTCCTTACTCATCCTGGTGAGAGGGGCATCATCAGTGTGGCTTACAATGGAATTTTCAATGACCAGAATATTGGATTGTGTGGTGGCTTGCCACCAGGATGTAGAAGGAGAAGCTCCATGAGATCTGACTGTTTGTGTTGATGTGGGTATTGTTTTGAAAGTGCATTTGGGGCTGCTGAGGTATTTGTTATGTGTAATTCCTCTTGGAGGTCTTGGGGTTTAGGAAGGTTACATTTCAGTGCCTCAGCATATATGGGTCTATGTGTCTGCTTTGTACAGTGGGTAGTGGTACAGCATATGTACTATCTACAACCTGATTGACATTAGGAGTACTTTTATGTGAGAGGTTTGCCTCCAAAGACATTGTGTTAATACATCTCTCTCATACCATATCAGTTTGTTTGAGAATTAGCTGGTTGCCAGTAAACATGAGGCAATTTCTACAGTCTGTATCTATGCAGTTCAGTGGGATGGCAAATAAAATTAAATAGCTCAAGGAGAGTGACTTCACAAAATGATATTTTTTTGCTTACTGACAATATGCAAAAAAAGAGGAGAGGAAAGAAATTATGTGGTCAAATTAACATAAGGGGTGAGCAGCTGGAGAGACAGTTGAGTTTAAAATCACAGCAGCACCAGGGTAGAAGAGACACAGCTTTGGTCTATTTCCTAGTTTAAATATGCAACTGAAAGCAGAATACAAAAATTCATTCCCACATTCATAATTCAAGCAGGAAGTTGGTATTGAAATGTCATACTATTTATATCTCCAGATTTTCACCTGGCTGTTCCTATTTTTCAAGGGTCAGAGTCCCTTTACTTAAAACTTAGTTTAAATGTTATTTTTACTGATGTTTCATACTTGTTACTGTAATAGTCATTTGCTTAACTATATATATATATATATATATATATATATATATATATATATATATATATATATATCTATATATATATATATATATATATATATATGTATATATATCTATATCTATATATATATATATATATATATATAAATATATATATATATATATATATATATATATATATATGTGTGTGTGTGTGTGTGTGTGTGTGTATAACTAAATATATCTAAATATATATCTATATATATATATATATATATATATATATCTATATATATATATATATATATATATATATATATATATATATATGGGTCCTGGTCTGAACATCAAAAGTATGAGCGAACTCACTTTCTCGAAAATGCATTTTATCAAAAATGCACTTTCAGAAAAAAAATGCTGTTTGCATGTAGATTTAGTTGTACATCAACATGTAGTATTGATTGTACAGCTACGCAAACTGTTGCTTAAATGGTGTTACAGCAGGGATAAGGGAATATTCCCTTTTCCCCACTTTAGTGCGATCTCGGAGTGAGAATATTAAAGTAGGGCTATATGGGGGGCACAGCCTCCCACATGGGGGTGCAGGGGAACTTGTCCCCCTGGCATAAACGTGAGTAGTGTTTTATTTGTTTAGGATTTTTTAGTGCTTTTTTTTCGCAAAAGTGCATTTTCGATAAAATGCACTTTCGCAAAAGTGGGTTCACTCATGTACGTTTCGCTTAAATGCACTTTCGATCTAGCAACATAGATATATATATATATATATATATATATATATATATATATATATATATATATATACACATACATATATATATATACATATATACATATTACTGTATTTTACTGCTATCATGTTATTTTTTTCTGGACCTCCACTGAAAAATGGCTTTAGTTCAGTTGGACTGTCCCAGTCAACAAATGTCAAATAAATAAATAAACAAATAAATAAATAATAAATGCTGTAAACTATGTACCACTCATAAACTGGTTCTGCGCTACTCATATTTATGGGGACATGATAAAATGAAATATTTAGAAGTATGAGTTGAAAAGGATTTTGTTATGTCAGCTATGGATATGTGGGAAGAGACTAAATAAAGGCTAATAAAAAAATGAGAAACTGGAAGATTTTGTTTATGGATATAGATAGTAAAATACTAGCAGTATAAATGTTTTTGTCTCTTTAGCTTTATATACAGGTCAAGCAAATTTTTATCAACCAGAGGAGAAATTGTGGATAGTAATTAATAAAGAGTTGAAAGATTTTATCTAGAAAGGGAAAAGGGTAAATGTCAAGTGGGATAAGATGATATTCCCAAAAGAACAAGGAGGTATAGGATTATCCGATTTGAAGGGTTACTTTATAGCTACACAGTAAAGGCTCATATACATAAGGCAAGTAGAAAGCTACAATTCATAGTGGAAAGGAATGATGGTGAAGCAGGTGGGTAATTCAAGGAATAAGGAAAGACTGAAAGTTTGGATGCAGATCCTTAAGGAGAGTAACAATAGTCATACAGTACATTATATTCATAAAATAGCATAAAGTGTACTAAGAACTACACCAACATTGGAATGGAAAGGAGATTCTGCTGACAAGGATGACTACAGTTAGGGTACACAAAATAGGCAAAAGGAGGCTGGAATTTACAGGGCGAGTCTGGCAAAAGAGCCAAGGTATTGGGAAGAAATAATTAGACAGGAAAAGGTAATAGAATGGGAAGAGGCCAAGAAGACTTTTGGATTGTTGGCTAGTGATTGCCTTCCCTATAAGGGACAGAATATAGACAAAGAGAAAATGAGTGATCTGCACCGGTTGAGTTTTTAATTTAATCTGGAAAAGCAGCTGCTGTTGAAAAAGGGATAATTATTAGGACATATAAAATATTGCACAATAATTATAGGAATCAATCAGAGGATATCAGAAAAGATCGGCAAGAGAGATTAGATAAGTAATTCATAAAGAAATAATGCGATGACGTGCGCTCATAGACTTGAAGTTGTTTACACATGAGTTAGACTTAAAGCTGATTTTTTAAGAACAGTGTTATGTATCTAACTTGGTTTTTAAACTTAAAAGTGCTTTTACAATGTATGCAAACTCCACCTATGTCGCCTTTATGACACGCAAAAGTTTCATAAATTTTATAATCTATCAAGGGAGGAATGAGATGCTTTTATTAGGTTGAAAAAATGAAGGTATTGTAATTAGAAAGGCTGACAAGGGTGGAGCAATTGTAATGAATAAGAATGATTATTTGCAGTCATTATATGCATTATTGTCTGATGAAAGTACTTTTAAGGAAATCGCGGGTGCTGACATTAACAGAATAATTAGTAAGATCAGTTTGATTATTTATGATCTACAGATGATGAATGATATTAATATCGATATTTTCAAGTATTTCAGTGTACCTTCTCCTATTATACTAGTACTGTATGGTCTTTCCAAAGTGCATAAATCTTTGGATACTCCTCCCATAAGACATATTCTCTCTGGGAGAGGATGGCTCACTGAGCCCATTTCTGTTTATCTACAGAGATTTTTATGTCCCTATCTTATGAATGTAATAAGTTATATTAGGGACACTGCTGATTTTCATAGGTTCATAGGTTCATAGGTAGGCACTAGGCTATTGGCCCTAGTGCCTATATAAGCCTAGCCAAAAGGTACCCTGACTTTCGCCACCCAAGAAAATTATTTTCTTACTCAGTTAAACTCCTGGTATAAGAATAAGAGATCTACATGTTTTTTGATGGCTGTATTGGATATAAAATCCCTCTTTATGGTAATACCTAATATATATGGGAAATCAGAAATGTATTACTAGAATTTGGTCATTTGAGGAGTCGACAGGTAGAAACAATTTGTGAATTGATGGAAATTGTATTGGAGAACAGCATCTTTGTACTTGATAATAACTGTTACCAGCAGATGATGGGGATAGCTATGGGTACCTCCGCTGCTAATACCTATGCTACATTAGTTTTAAATAACTGGGAGAATGAAGTTATATTTAATGGTCCTATGCACTTTTTGAGCAAGGTCTGTTTACACTTTGTGAATGACATTTTATTCATCTGGAATGGCACTGATGAATATCTTACTTAGTATTTTGAGTTTTTCAATAATAGTACAAATTTTTTTGAAATTTGCTATGACTAGTTCCAATGACAGGGTTGAATTTCTAGATGTTGCCTTCCATTTTGATGGTTCAGATATGCATACATCAATATATAAGAAATCAGTACATAAAAATAAGTATTTACATAAACAAATTATGCATGCACCCCTTGTATTCAAGGGAATAGTTAAATCCCAGATGATGCGCGCGAGTCAATTAAATATGGACCTTGCCAGTTATTATAAACAAACTGATGAACTTATAAAATAATCCATAGAAAGGGGCCTATGGGCCTGATATGTTAGCTAATCTTTACAGTGACGTGACCTCTGTAAGGGTACTGTGGCTCAACTGTATTTTGGCAGTGAAGTAGAAGACTCTGATGCTAATAGTTTTACAAATAATAATTATACTTTATGTTATGTAAAAACATATAATAGATGTAGCCATCAAGTAAGAAAAAATATATCTAACAACTGGGACATTTTAAAAGCTAAGACAAAGTTACAACAATTAGTTCGTGATAATCCTAGATTTGCATATTATAACTGCCCCAGCCTCATACGACAATTGTATTATAGAGTGATTTAAGGGACACCACACAACTGTTAAATGACATCGAACAGTATAATAATGAATGTATAGACAGCGAAGTTGCCTTAGTCACTTTAGATGTTAAGAATTTATTTACTTCCATACCTAATGATTATGGAACAGATGCTTTTAGGCATGTTTTGCAAAGTCAAACCAATATGAATAATGATGATATATTTTTATTATATACCCTTCTTGAGATGGTCCTTACTAACACTGTATTTACGTTTGAAAACAACATTTATCTACAGCGCTGGGGTGTCGCTATGGGCACCCCATGTGTGAACTCTTATGCAAATTTGGTAATATATTTTTGGGAAATTACACATGTTTTTAATTGTGTTTATTATCCATATACTATTCTATACAGACGTTTTGTGGATGACGTCTTCTTCCTTTGGAAGGGAGACGCCTCCTTGTTATGTGAATTTGTAAACTATCTTGAATCTAGTACAGAGTTCTTAAAATTTATGTCTATACATAACATGTACAAGATATACTTTCTTGATGTTTCTATATTAAAGAACAGCACAGGGCTACTTAGCACTCCGAAAACCATGTTGGAGGAACGGGTTGCTACATTTTAACAGTATGCATCCCAGATCCATATTCTTGAATATAGTGAAAGGACAATTCCATAGAGTAAAATGAATTTGCAAAGAAGAAGATGTATTAAATGAAGAAATTGTAGTTTTAAAGAAACTGTTTAAAGACAGAGGCTACACAGATAGCGTAATAGAAAATGCTAGACAACAGGTTTTTAAAAACGATAGTTTATTAATGAATGAACTAAGGGTAATGAAACATGTTTTAGGTAGAAATACTTATTCTTTTAACAAGAAACAGTGTCATATTGAAGTACACCAATGACAATGCAATTGTTACAAATATTGTAAAACGAAACTGGCATATACCAACTGTTGATTCCTCTACAGAAGAACTAATAGGAAGGAAAGCCAGTTTTGTGTATAAAAACTGTCTTAATTTAAAACAAATTTTATGTAAGAATAAGAAGCAACAGGCAAGACCGCAAATGTATATGAATTTTGGTACATTTCCGTGTGGTTCATGTAATATGTGTAAAGCAATAGATAATGTTAAAGTTTTCAGTCATCCCACTTTGAATTTTGAATTTTCGCCAAAATTCTATGCCACTTGCAACAATAGTAACCTTATATACTTGACTACCTGCACATGTTGCAGTTGTTTCTATGTGGGAAAAACTTGTAGGAGGTTCAGAGATGGAGTTTATAATCATTTGTATGACATTAAAAATACCAATATGCAAAATGCTTTGGCAAAACATATGTCTGAGTTCCATACTCATGCTTTCAAGTTTAAAGTATTACGACTGGTGTTTGTTAGTGAGAGAGGAGGTAATACCAATAATTACTTGGAGTGCATTGAATTAGGCTGGATCTTTAAGTTGGGAGCACATGTTTTTCCTGGTTTAAATTCCTTTGTTAGCATTAAACCAGCACTGGAAGCGCGACCATTTAAATGAATCAAGTCTAGTATTTTGAGCTTGCTCTCGAATTTGTTTCAAACATTACAATAATTTAAAAGTAGGCTGCAAAATGGGGTATTAAGAGTATAATTTCATTTTAATTAATTAGTTGAATATTAGTTACTATAGTGATGTGTTTTAAGTCTTTTAAATTGATTTATATATATATATATATATATATATATATATATATATATGATTACTATTTAATTGTTTAAATTGATTAATTGTTTGAATATACTATTTAAGTTGTGGGTTTCATTATGTAATTTACATCTGAAGAAGCGTGGTTTCCACGTGAAAGCACTCATCTGTTGCTCTATTAAATTATTGTTTTATTCAACATATTTTCCTGTGGTGGTCCTTCCTTGTCTGTTTGCTATTATAGAGTGATACGGAGTGACCTCCAATATATACAGTCTAATAAGAATGGTACATACCCATGTTATAACTGTTGTTGTAATTTTATTAATAGAGATTTTAGTTTTGTCCATCCATTAACTGGCAAGATATATAATTTTAAGTGTTTTGCAACTTGTAGTTCAATTAATGTAGTATATCTTGCAATGTGTAAGTTATGTCCTAGTTTCTATGTTGGCAAATCAATTAGGAGACTTAAGGACATAATTACTGAACACAACTTAGATATTAAAAGGAATATACTAGCACATGCTTTAGCCAAACATATTAATGAAACTAGCAAACTACATTCTTTTACTTTTAGAGTTATAGATATCATTTTTAGATGGATTTTAACAGCTACAGGCTGACCAACCACCAGGTTTAAGTCAAACTGTAACATTAAAACCTATTCTTAAGTACAGACAGACTTGCCTGAAATGATTAAAAGTTTTTTTATGATAAATATATTTTTTTATATATTTTTGATGCATTTTTATGTATGTTTTCATTATAGTGTATGTGATTTATTATATGTCTTTAAGAAGATTAATTATTTCAGACTTTTTATTGGCTGTGATGTGGGGTAAAAGTTTTATTTAAATGTACCTAGTTTGAGGAATGATGTTAGCACTGATGAAGGATTTATGACCTGAAAGCTTTGCTTTTTGCATTGTTAAATATTGTTTTGTCATTATGTTGCTCAGTTCCTTTAACAAAAGAGAGAGATTAGATAAGCAATTCACAAAGAAATACCCCCAAATTCACTATCCTTTCATGCATGACTAAGGTAGTCATGCACAGAATCGGCCGTTTAGATTCCTGATGGCAGCGCGCCATGCATATTAATGAAAGCACGCTGCCTAAGCTCCTAATCATACACGGAGCATGGACAAGTGCAGGGGGCATGTCTGAGAGCAGAGTTCTCACAATATACGCGCCTCCACAATGAAGTGATAGTAAACAATGAGCGAGACCGCTCATAGATGTATGTATATCCCCAGCGACATACTTTCACATGTATAAAAGCAATAACGAAGAACAAAAATATATATATTTTTTAATAAAACGGACGGAGTGTAATCGTAGGTGTGTGGGTTTGCCCATCACTTAGCTATGGTTAACACAGGTTAAATAGCAGAAAGAGGATAAAAAGCAAGATATTTGCAAATGATGCAGTACAGTAATAGTGTAGTGGGCAAAGCATTCGCCTTACAAGCAGTCATTCCCAGTGCGAGTCCTACTGCAGTACATTCCATTTTCCCTTCCAAATCACTTTTTATGATAAATATTTTTATTGCATAACCTAATAAATAACATATATTTCTGAACTGCAATGTAGATATGAGGAGTCAGTGTTATAATGTTGCAAAGTCCACAGATAATCACGTGATCCATACAGTATCACAGATACAAATGGAAGGTAAACTGTATAATAAATGATAACTCCATACATTTCTTCAAATTTCCCACCTCCCTAAGAACCATTACACTATTACTGTCTAAAATGTAGCACTAGTAAGTGGTAGCAAGCAGTAGTAAGCACTCTTAAGCACTAGTAAGTGAGTTTAAGGCTGTTTGCATGGGGGTAAGCAATGTACACACAGGTGAAGCAAGATCAAAGCTAACTCTCTGTAAGCATATGTGACCGGAGGTTAGCATTGCTTATCCTTGCGCAAACCCACACAAACCTGCTTACAAGTGCTCAAAAGTGCCTTTATCACTCAGTATGCATCAGACACCATTCTGGGCAGGAAAAAATAACCAGGCTTTGCAGGTTGTGAACCCAGGACCCTGTACTCTTCAGTCACAGTACTTAACCACTAAGCCAACACAACAGTACATAAGATTGAGGTTTTAATAAACAAACCCCCTCCACAGGAAAACAAGCTGAACATGTGAAAGGACTTTCTATACAGCCTTATGTTGTATACCCAGCTACATCACATAAATATGTGAACTGGAGTACTGCAGTAAGCACAGATGTGAGGTGTTATTGCAATAAAGTGTAGACGTCCCCAGGACCCCATACAGTGTATATACACATGAATCATGGATACCAGACACATACATAACCTGTAATGAATAATAAATCACTGCCAACAAGCAAATATAATGCTAATTAACTATTAAGCAGTGCTAAGTGCTGCACAGCTCAGCTTAGTAAGTGTAAGCAATGTGTAGGGCAGTCAATTCAATCTGCCTATTGGTATACCTCTTTAAGCACTGCCAACCTTAGGTAACCAGGTGTGCCCATAGCTTAGCCTATTCAAAACTGGTCAGTCATAGAAAAGTGCAGGAAATTGGCTGTGTTTAAACCCCACAGGCAGGAATACTTCCCATACCTGGTTGCAGCTTCCTACTGCAGGCAGAATGGCTGGAGTGGGTGAAGACACTCAATTCAGAGCACAGCGCTGGGGCATCCAGGAGTCAAAAATCATGGTTTGGCTCCTGGTAAAACACCATGAGCAGAGACTACTGCAGGGCCAGTACCAGGGTTCGCAGTATAAAATGGAGGCCTGGGACAGTCTCGCCCGTAACCTCACCAATGCCACAGGATTGGTGAGCAGGTCAGGCACCACCATGCTGACCTGACGCAGTGGAGGGGGGATGTACTGGAACAGTGGATCCAGGAATCTCAGCAGATGCCTAATGCCTCACTATTGAGTAAGTACTCATTCTACTAAGTAGTTAATAATTGCCTAGCTTGTATATACTATGGATAGGTATGGCTAAATATCACCGTATTTCTCTGACAGCTGCAGATGAGTGGGCTGCAAACCAGCAAGCCCATGATACTAGGTTGCAAAGGCTGCATCACGAGGCAGGTTAGTAATTATTCTGCATGTACTGTCATAACAAATAAATATAAGAGCCTTAGAAAGTGTCGTACCAGTATAAATAAAGGTGTAATATTCTGTGAATAAAGGTATAACCCCTGGAGTGCTTCTGTTTACTCTTCTTTCATATGTTGTTGTACTGTTGCATTCTATACATAGTACTGTTGTATTAAGCAGTGTTACCCACACTGTGATATGCAGATAAAATGTGTATGAAGTTCTGTATAACAATGTTGGAAGTGCCAAGAGGTCAGTCATATTGTACAACTGAGAGAGACTTAGACAGAAAACATTAGAAAGCGTTACAACAATTCCCTGATAGCACAGTGTACTGTGATGTTAACTGTAATGTTTTTGTCACACACAACAGGGATTTGAATCCCGGGAGTGATAGTAAGTTGTATGCATAATCATACTCCACAACTCTATAGATTTTGTTAGAATGTTCAGATAGAAAGCTGTATGCATAATTACACCCAACGACTGTACAGAATTTGCAAGAATGTTCAGATAGAAAGTTGTATGCATATTTATACCCTTCAACTGTTCCAATCTGTCCAGCATGTCCAGATAAATGGCCCACATCACCAGCCTGGTACCCTGTTCCCCTGAAAAATCATTGTGATGATCAAAGAAATGTAGGCAGCCATTAATGACATATAACTGATAATCAGACTTGTACATAGTCAGAGAATGTATATGAAAACAAACCTGTCATTCTAACATCTCACCCAAACTGTATAAGAGCAATTCTCAAAATATGTTGCATTAACACCTGCATCTTGTCACGCCTGCTTGTAAGACACAGGTCATGTATATAATAATCTACAAACATACCATTGTACAATATAAGGCCATTGAGTAGTGTAATAATACATGTAAGGGGCAGATCACTGCAGTGACTAAGAATGTTATGAAAACTACAAGGATATATTAGTTGTTAATTAAACTCTCTCTCTCACCCCTACCATATGTGCAAAAATAACCCAATTACACACCTCAATCGGTATGTGTACACTCCAGACTTTTGTTGGGACATATGTCCTATTGGTTTATAAATATTCACATTTGTTTCTATGCATGTGCCATGTTAAAATACCCCCATATTGCTGGCCTGTTGCCATCAATTTATTTATTTATTTTATTTTATTTATTTTACATTTGTTAACCAGGTTAGTCTGGCTGAGCTTTTGGCTCATTTTCAGCAGAGACCCAGGAAGAAAAGCTCCTCAGGACTAGAAAACAATTTATTAAATTTTAATAACATAGTAGTAACAATCAGCTATAGGATCTTACAAGCAGATACCTGGAGAGAAAAAAAGCTCTTCAGGCAATTAAATTATACAGAGTATTAACAATTGGCAGACACGTATGTGAGTTGTTACAAACAAGGTTTTGAACAATTAGCAGAATAAAATATGACTAGTTACAATATTATTTAAGCTGTTTAGAGCAAAATTAGTTAATAGTTAAGCAGACAGCTGCAGATGTCAGTCAATGAAACTGCATGCTGTTGTAATGGCCCCTGTTGTTCCATATATGCATGTGTGCTGCTTACTCTGCAACTGTTTTAAATCTGGTATCTTGGGTTAATGGGAATACCTATGCATGCTGTTATAACTAATCCTGAATGCTGTTGACTATTACTAACCCATATCTTTCTTAAACCTACTACAACATAGCTCGTATGGGAAGGCTGGTCCCAGTGGACCCACCTGTCCCACCTCAGCTGGCCATGTCACCGGGCACCAGCACGTCTGGGGCCCAGCCTGGGACCACTTCCTCTGTTGGCCCTGTGCCACCTTCTGGTGGAACCACCACAGGGGATGGGGTTTACCCCCCGTCCTGGGAGCGGCGAAGAGGAACCTGTCGCCCATCAGCAGGTCTGGGCTGTGGTGCGTAGGGAGCTCGATAGGGAGTTTTGAGACCTGCTGTGTCAGCTTGAGGGCCGAGTGGCACAATTAGAGGGTGAGTCTGCCCCTCCTACACAGCCCCCAGCACAGCCACCTTTGGGGCCGTGAAGGTGCAGTGGTGACTGCCCATGGGTGGGGATCTCAGTCCCACTGTGTCCATTTGGGGACTCATGAGCTTGTGACTTCCAAACACCCCTCCCTGTCCAAGGCCCCCCCCACATGTGTTATATACTGCCCCTGTATGCTGTCTTGTCTATCTTGTCTGTCATCCTACCCAACCTATCCTCGCCGAGCATACCTACTCTCCTTCCCCAACATCCCACTCTTACCTTAAAAAAAAAAAAAAAGGGCAATCAGTCCCCCCCCAAAAAAAATCAGGTCCCATACATAGCTGTCCATTTTGCACACATAGGTTCATAGGTTCATACTAGGCTATCTGCCCTAGGGCATTTATAAGCCTAGCCAGAGTGTGTTTGGCTTTCACCATCCATTTTAAATTAATTTTGCTATGCCCTTTTTCGAGGTTAGTATACTGTGCCACTGTCTAACAGTGACACAGAAGTGATGCCCAGGGTAAACCTACGATCTCCCATCCACTCATCAAGATTCCTCTTGAAGAGAGTCAGTGAGGGACTCTGCCTAACCTGGACTGGGATTTTATTCCAGAGTGAAGGGAGCCTCCGGGTTATGAATCTGTCCCTCCAGCATGTCCTATTTATTTCAGTGCTCAGGTTCAAGTCTCTCGAGCACGTGGCTCGATGGGAATTGGATTTTCTGAGGTGCAGCATGTCCATTAATTCCGGGTTGGACATTGCTTTATACGTCAGGCACAGATCGCCTCTGAGCAGGCGGTATGCCACTGAGTAGAGCTGGAGTTTCTTTAACCAGGCAGCATATGGCATCTGTTTGAGCCCTTTGATCCTCTTGGTGAGGTACTTTTGGGATCTTTCCAGTTGCTGCAGGTGTCTGGTAAGGTACATCCCAAAAGGGGCATTGTACTCAATTATGGGCCTGATGAGGGATGAGTAAAGAGGCACAATGACCTCCCCTGATCTAGATGTGAATCCCTTCATGATTAGGTGGGCTATATAAAATGTTTTTCTAACCACTTTGGCCACGTGGTTGTCAAATGAGAGATTGCTATCAACTTCTGTCCCCAGGTCCCTAATTACTTCTTCTGCACTTAACGGATTACCACCTATGTGGTAATTTGTGGGCACTTTGTTTTTGCCAAAGGGGATGACTATACACTTTTTGGCATTTAGCTTGAGGTCATGGCTCTGGCACCAGTTGTCTGTTTCTATGAAGCCCTTTTAGAGGATGCTTGTGTCAGCTGGAGAGTCGATTATGGTGCCCAGTTTGCAGTCATCTGCGAACTTGGTCAGCCACAGTCCTTCCGTGTTGGCCTATGCCTCCGAGAAATATATACAGAACAAGAGAGGTCCCAGGACTGAGCCTTGTGGGACGCCACTTGTAACTGGTTTGGAGTCTGACATGGCTCCAGCAATTCTAACCATGTGGGTTCTGTCCTTGAGCCAGTTTGCAACCCATCTAGTGACATAGGGGTTTATATTTAAGCTGGTGAGCTTATCTATAATGCCTGAGTGGGGTATTGTATCGAAGGCTTTTGCGAGGTCCAGGTAGGCTGTGTGGACCACCTTCCCCTCATCAATGGCCCTGGTGATGGTTTCAAAGAAATCGACCAGGTTTAAGAGGCAGGATCTGCCCTTAACAAAGCCGAACTGGGTAGGATCCAGTGTCTGTAGGTCCCCAATATCTTTATTTATGAGGTCCATGATGATCCTTTCCATAGCTTTGCAGACCAAGCTAGTCAGGCTTATGGGGTGATAGTTCCCAGGATCCGTTGAGACACCACCTTTGTGGAGAGGGACCACTGTTGCTGTACACCACTCTTTGGGTACATATCCTGTAGTAAGGCTGAGATTGAACAGTAGTTTTATGTTTGGGTTTAGCTCTTCTTGGATTTCATGTAGGATGCAGCCCGGGACGCCGTCTGGTCCCATTGATGCTGTGTTTTTTGCTTTGGAGAGGGTGGCTCTTACCTGAGCATCTGAGATGTCAGGGGGGCAGCACTCTGCTGGGAATAGATATTTGCCCTTTTGGTGGGGGGGGGGAGTTTGCGCTGAACCTGTCAGCTAGGATGTTGGCAATGTCTGTGGGTTCAGTGTATTTTTTGTCATTTTGGACTAATTCTGAGCATATCTGGGAATTCCCACTCAGGTTCCTAACATAACTAAAGAAAGCCTTGTGATTATCCTTAATGTCCTGTGCAATTTTTCTCTCGAAGCTGGCCTTAGACGATTTTATGAGTGCCTGTAGTTTTTTGCTAATACTGATCAGAGATGCCGTCCCTTTTTGGGATTTTTCTCTATCATGTAGTAGCTTCCTCCTTCTACTGTATAGTTTGTTTATGGCTGGGGTCCACCAGACAGGACGTCTGCCTTTGGAGGATTGGGTCTTGGTTTTATTTGGGATTGCATGATCCATGCATTCCTGAAGGTGTTCATAGAATGCGTTTATAAATTACATGTCTACTGGACACATGTAATCTGGTCCAGTTGGCATCACAACGTATTATTGTTGTCCTCACCCCTCGCTCAGGGGTTGGAGTGTTCAAATGTGCCTCCAAATTCATTGCATATGCACAGCTGTTGCTGTAGAAGAAATGGGCAACTATGGACCTTCCCTACACCCTTCTTGCACATCCCTAGCTATCTTGCCTACTGTCTTTCCCTCTTTGTGCCCCTTTTTCACCACTTTTCTATCAACCTTTTTTTCTTTTCTTTTAAAGAAATTAGCACAGGGGTAAGCGAGATTAAGCACTTTTAAGCAGCAGTAAGCAGGTTTCAGCCTGTTTGTGCGGGAGTAAGCACTGCCTACACAGGTTAAGCAATTTAGAAGCTGAGTGTAAGAAACTGTAACCAGAAGTTAGCAGTGCTTACCGTCATGCAAACCCACTTGCAACTGCTTAAAAGTGCCTTAATCACTCTGTATTCAATGGCCCTTATTCTGCCCAGCAACAAAATAAACAGCCTCTGCAAGACTTGAACCCAGGACCCTACAAACCATAGACAAAGTAATTTACTACTAAACCATGACAGATATACATAAATCTGATGTTATCATAAACATATCATCCAGCACAATCATTCAACAGTACAGGAAATGTAGTAATATCATACCACACAACCTCTTAATGCAAGAATTCTGGACAAAGTGTGCCAAAATGTGGGTACGAATAGGGATATATGTCAAATATTTTCATACACTTAAGACTTTGCTAGTTAAATAGTTATATGTATTAAAACATATATTGAAGGAGTAGAAGTCTGAAACACAAAGGTGTCATCAATAGTTACTGACTTCAATCCTGAGATCATCCATGTCAATTGCCAAGAGAATGAGGTGCTGGCCAAAATTATGAGCCAAACATGCATGGACATATGGACAAATATATATCTGTAAATGTAGACAGATAGACAGCTATATGTGTGTATGTATATATATATATATATATATATATATATATATATATATGTGTGTGTGTGTGTGTGTGTGTGTGTGTGTGTGTGTGTGTGTGTGTATGACACAAATAATCATATAACATCAATTGTATATAGATAGATAAATATGTTCATATGTATGTATGTATATATATATATATATATATCTATATATATATATATATATATATATATATATATATATATATATATATATATATATATATATATAAACTAGAGAAGTAACGAAACCAAAATCACGATAAACCAAGTCAAGGCAAAGGTGCAGACTATGTAAAAGGTTTATTAAGCGCCTTTCGTCCTACTCACTGGTAGGACTTCTTCAGATAAAACCAGAACACAGAACCCTCCAGGTTAAATACAATAATTAAAAAAATCACATGATTTGTAAGTAACAATTAATCAATTAAATGCATCAAAGTAAATCAATGAACCACTAGGCTTGTATAAAAAACATCAACACAACCCTGTCATTTCTATCATGTGACCGTGATCACAGGGCAACTCTAGTATCAATAAATACTTGGTTTAATTTTACTCTTATGATACTATTAATAATTTGTCTATACAAATTAAAATTCATCAGTGCAAAATGAAATCAGATGTATTTGAGTGTTTAAATATATACGCACAAAACATTTACACTGAATGTTATGTTAACTCTATATTGGTCTTCCAACACAACCATCCTCCATTACCTAACAATTGACAACATAAAATGGGAATTAAAATAAAACATAATAAATATACATAAATAATTAATTAAATAATTATACATATATTTATATATATCTGTACTTGGCACAAATTGTCAGTACATAAATCTGTGCCCACAATTAATGAGATAAAATAATATCCATGCTTTGGTAGATATAAATATCATAAATGTTAAATATAAGTATGTATGCTGTATGCATTTTTGTTATTTATGTAATATTTACCACATTAATCCTAACTTCTCCAAGGACAGAATGGATGAGCAAATTCATCTCTTCAAACTTTTTAACTTAAGTATACAAGATAGAGAATATACCTCATTGAGGCCTGGTGAAAAACAAGCTCCAGGTTGAAGTTGCCAGTATAGTTCGAGCTGTACCAGTGAGTAGGACGAAAGTAAACCAAGTATTTATTGATACTAGAGTTGCCCTGTGACCACGGTCACAGGATAGAAATGATAGGGTTGTGTTGCTGTTTTTTATACAAGCCTAGTGTTTCATTGATTTACTTTGATGCATTTAATTGATTAATTGTTACTTACAAATCATGTGATTTTTTTTTTATTATTGTATTTAACCTGGAGGGTTCTGTGTTCAGGTTTTATCTGAAGAAGTCCTACCAGTGAATAGGATGAAAGGCGCTTAATAAATCTTTTACATAGTCTGCACCTTTGCCTTGACGTGGTTTATTGTGATTTTATATATATATACATAAATATATATATATATATATATATATATATATATATATATATATATATATATATATATAGGGGGGCTTACATATATAATCATGTAGATATACATATATGTGTATGTATATATATATATATATATATATATATATATATATATATATATGTACACAGATAGAAATGTGTATAGCATGTCCACATGGGAACAACATCCTGAATCACTCACTACAATGTAACAGACCATATGCACTGTTAATGGGGATGGAGGCACAAATGAGGGATACTTGGTAATTCCTGCTATGTTGCTCCCCTCCACAGCCTTAACAGATATGCTGTGCAAGCCAATATCCAGCACATGCAGTTCCTGACTCCAGGACCCGCCACAACACAGATACAATGTTTTAACAGTAAGCCAATTCACCTGTAAATTGTCAGGGCAATATCTGTAAGATATCAAGCAGAAATGTCATTCTACTGTAGGGAATGTACAATGTGGAAGGAGTACACATTACAATGGTGCAGATATGCACACACATCTATGCATTGACAAATATATTCAGGTATATATATATATATATATATATATATATATATATATATATATATGAGATATAGGTAATGAGTACAGTGGGACAATTACCCCATTTCTTCTGGATGAAAATCCCTCAGTGATGAGGTGTGCCACATAGCCTGGTATTTCAGGTGTGCTCTCTGGAGCATTGAACCAGGTCCCATTTATTGCACAGATATTGATGTTCCCTATTTGTAGGTGGGCCTCAAGAGAGTGCCTTTGTAGGTTTAGACGTCTAGCATTGAGTAGCCTTACCTTCAGTTTTGCATGCTTGTATCTGTTATGGTGATGGTTTTTGTCCTTCGAACCTTGCCTAAATAAGGCACTATGGAAGTGCCAAGAGCTGTAGCCAATAACTGGAATCCCATGGACAACAGGTGCAGACCATCTTTGGCAAAGGATCATGGTTTGTCAATCATGTCATCCCAGGCAGACAGATACTGGATCCCCTTTGAATGACATCAGAAGCTTAGCCACATGTTGGAGTCATTGCTGTGTATATGTATATGTGTGAGTGTTCATATGTGTATATATATATATATATATATATATATATATATATATATATATACATATATATGTATATGTATATATATATATATATATATATATATATATATATATATATATATATATATATATATATGTACATATATATCTCCACATATGTATGTGGATGTGTATATGTGTATATATCTGTATAGATATGTGGATATATGTGTACACATATATGTTTACCATATGTCCAGAACATGGAGTGGAGTCCTACTACCTCAGCACCAATAGTCCCAACCTCTTAATGCAAGGGGATGTCATGGATGTATTGCAGGTATACATGTAGGCTGTTCCTACTGTCATAGGGGTGTCTTAACAGACATGTTGGGTGTGTGAGGTCACATCTGTTGTGGACATGTGCACCAATGGCTACAGACAGACATCCTGGGGGCATCATAGAACAATACCACTTCTAGCACAGCGATGATCCTGTGGACTACAGCAGGGATATGCCCAATATATGTGGACAGTCTGGCACTCTGTGGTCAGTCCAGAAGTGTACACATGTCTCCTTCATGCGAAACATGTGGACCATGCCTCCTAATGTGGATGTTACTAGCCATGTACATGGGTATATCATGAAAATACTGGAGTACATATGCCCACACAGTGTATGCATGCACACACGCCAGTCTGTCCTGACACATAATACCTGGTGGTGCTGAGTACACATGGCCACATACTATCCAGTAGATAGTGACATATATCTGTACAGCATACCACTGCTTTGTCAGAAATACACAACAGTTATGCTGGCCTGGCTGCAGTATGTCTTGCAAGTAACTGGACATAACAGCACACTGGATAATTACAGTAGGCTGCTAGGCATGTCACAAAGCACTGGGAAAACCACAGGCAGACTGCCACAACAATGGAATACATACTGTGTGGGGGAATACACATGTACCTGCGATTATAACGGGCTTGACATGCAGGTCACAGCACAGCATAACAAATACCTGTGAGAAAATGCATACCCACATACAATGTCAATGCAGCCACAGGCACATATCATACACAAGTTTAACACTGGAGCAGCATGTAACATCAGCTAGAACAGGACAGAGAACAATGGCGACTACCACATTCTGTATAGAGCCCATGGTTCGTAAGCGCAATACACATACAGTCGTCAATCATCCTACCTCAGGGGTCTGCAACCTGTGGCTCTGGAGTCAGATGTGTCTCTTCAACCCTGCTGTAGTGGCTCCTTATACCTCTGAGGATTAATGGACACTCTACCACACAACACACACACACACACACACACACACACACACACACACACACACACACACACACACACACACATACAGATCAGGCAATCACGACACAGGAACACAAGTATGAACATATGTCAGGTATTGTTCTTATACACTTAGTTATATTATATTATATTTAGTATAACTATATGTGAAACCATATATGCTCTGCTATCTTCATTGTAGGAGCCAGATAGCTGTTGTGCCTCCCGATTAATTTAGTTTGGTGGGTGAGGGGTCAGGAGTGGCTCTTTGGGTATTGAAGGCTCCAGATCCCTGCCCTACATACACAGACCACAGTACTGTACACAAAAACACAGAATGTCCAAGTAATGTCCTCAGAAACAGCCCCTACTACACACAACATGTCCAGCAGTCTGTTATCTGACTGTCTTTTTATCAGGTATGATGTCAATAAATAATGGTGTACAGACCATATGCACCATATATATGTGGTCTTCATTTGCACAACATATGTGTGCACCTCTGCAGTCTAGCGGTCAGTATATGTAACAGTGTGCTATGCCCCTGTAAGGCAGTTTATGGGGGGTATGTACCATAAGTATCCCAGGGTGTTACAACATGTGAGGACTACCAGTAGTAAGCTGCCTTAAGGTATGCAGATGTACATTACCATGCATTTCACTTTGTGAACATTGCTGGCCTACTGCTTACTGCCATCAGTGTGATTGTGATGATTTCAGTTATGCATTGTTATGTGACTGATACCACCCATAGTGTCAACCCAGGTATTTTCCCCCTAGGGATTGCATGCAGAGTGTATTTAGAGGCCGCTGGGCTATATACATCTGCATTACATACTGTTTATTGCTTGTTATGCTGTGGCCAAGTCTGTCTGTCCTGTTGCACTACTTGAAGGCCTTGGCGTGGACACTAACAGATGTGATGTTTTTGGATTACTATAATAAATGATCTGTTTGAGTGTTGCATTACTCTGTTTGTATGTATGTCAAAGCATAATCAGCCATATAACATGGCATATACAACTGTAATAGTACACAACTGAATCTTTCCTATGTATACAAACCTGTGTGTTGTGTTACATCCTTTGACTTCTCTGTGGGTATATGTGTCAGGCAACAATTGTCTGTGGTATGGGTGACTCATACACTGTCCATCAGATATATATATATATTTATTTATATTATAGGTTCATAGGTAAGTACTAGGCTATCTGCCCATGGGCATTTATAAGCCTAGCCACAGAGTGATTGTAGGGATACTGGTTGTACAGTACAGTGTGCACCCTCTGATTATGTATCTTCCTAGACATACCTCTGTGTGTGTATGTGTAGTTACATATATTTCTATATATGTGTATATATATATATATATATATATATATATATATATATATATATATATATATATACATATATAATTATCTGCATATATGTGTCTGTGTATATGTATCATAGGACTATTTATTCCTTCCACATTGTACATTTGCTATGGTAGCCAGACTATACTGCATGATATGATATCAATAACAGCCTGACATAATACAGGTGGGATGGCTTACTGTTAACATCTTGTGGCCATGTAGTGCCAGGTCCTGGTCATAGCATTTGCAACAGCTGGGTAATGTATTGCAGGGCAGACCTGTTTTGCTGGGTGGGGGATATCAATACATGTAAATCATATGTTGCTTGAGCCCCCTCACCCCCATTAACGGTGTCTGTGTTCATACATGTCTTTGTTATGTTCTGTATTATATCTATAGATATATACCTGTATATACATATCTATATATATATATATATATATATATATATATATATATATATATATTTATTTATTTATTTATATTATAGGTTCATAGGTAAGTACTAGGCTATCTGCCCATGGGCATTTATAAGCCTAGCCACAGAGTGATGGCTTCCGCCTCCCCATTAGATTAGTAACCTGGGCCTCTGTCAACAGGGCTCTTGAAGTGATCCCAGGGTAGAACTTACGATTACCCATCCACTCATCAAGATTTCTCTTGAAAAGGGTCAGAGAGGAGGTCTGTCAAATATGGATTGGAATTCTATTCCAGAGTGAGGGGAGTCACTGGGACAGGAATCTATCCCTCCAGCATGTCCTGTTTATTGTTGTACATAGGATCAAGTCACTAGAACGAGTGATTCTGAGGGATCTCGTTTTTTTGAGGTGAAGCATGTCCATTAGTTCAGGGTTTGACATGGCCCTATAGGTCAGGCATAGGTCACCTCTGATCAGACGGTAAGTGACTGAGAAGAGCTGGAGCTTTTTTAGTCGTGCTTCATAGGGTAATTGTTTAAGGCTCTTAATCCTTAGTGAGGTACTTCTGTGGTTTTTCTAGTTGTTGCAGGTGTCTAGTGAGGTACACCCCAAATGGGGCATTGTACTCTATTATGGGCCTAATGAGTGAGGAGTAAAGGGGCACAATCACCTCCTTGGATCTGGATGAGAAACCCTTTGTGATCAGGTGTGCCACATAGAAGGATTTCCTGACCATTTTGGCTATGTGGTTATCAAAGGAGAGCATGATATCTACTTGGGTACCCAGGTCCCTAATTACTTCTTCTGTACTTAGTGGATTCCCATCTATGTGGTAGTTTGTAGGTACTTTGTTTTTCCCAAATGGGATTACTATGCATTTTTTGGCATTTAGCTTGAGGCCGTGACTTTGACACCAGGTGTTTGTCTCTGTGAGACCCTTTTGCAGGATGTCTGTGTCAGCTGGAGAGTCAATTATTGCACCCAATTTACAGTCATCTGTGAACTTGGTTAGCCACAGTCCCTCCGCCTTTGCCTGTACTTCAGAGAAATATATAGCGAACAGGAGGGGTCCCAGGACTGAGCCCTGTGGGACTCCGCTTGTGACTGGTTTAGAGTCAGACATGGCGCCTGCCACTCTTTCCATGTGGGTTCTATCTGAGAGCCAATTGGCAACCCATCTCGTGACATAGGGGTTAATATTTAAGCTGGTGAGTTTGTCTATGATTCCTGAGTGTGGGATGGTGTTGAATGCCTTAGCGAGGTCCAGATATGCTGTGTGGACCACCTTCCCTTCATCTATGGCCTTGGTGACTGTTTAGAAGAAGTCGACCAAGTTCAGGAGGCAACATCTGCCTTTAACAAAGCCGAACTGGGTGGGGTGCAGTGTCTGGAGGTTCCCAATGTCCCTGTTAATGAGCTCCATGATAATGCGTTCCATGGCTTTGCAGACCAAGCTAGTCAAGCTTATAGGGCGATAGTTCCCAGGGTCAGTTGTGGCACCACCTTTGTGGAGTGGTACGACTGTTGCTGTATGCCATTCTTTGGGTACATAGCCTGTAGAGAGGCTGAGTTTGAATAGTGATTTGAGATGGGGGGTTAGTTCATTTTGAAGCTTGTGTAAGACACAACCTGGGATAGCATCTGGTCCCATTGATGCTGTGTTTTTGGCCTTTGCAAGGGCTGTCTTTACTTGTGTGTCTGAGATATCTGGAGCGCCACATTCTTCTGGGATGGGTGCTAGCCCCTTTGGTGGAGGGAGGGGTGAAGTTTGCACTGAACTTGTCAGCCAGGATGTTGGCAATGTTGGTTGGTTCAGTGTATTTATGGCCATTATGCACTAGCTCGGAGCATATCTGAGAGTTTGTCCCTAGACTCTTGACATAGTTAAAGAAGGCCTTGTGGTTATCCTTAGAGTCATTGGTTATTTTTCTTTCGAAGTTGGCCTTGGATGATTTAATGAGGGAGTGCAGTTTTTTACTGATGTTAATCAGAGATGCCTTCTTATTTTGGGATTTTGTTCTATCTTGCAGGAGTTTCCTTCTTCTGTTGTAAAGTTTATTTATGGCCGGGGTCCACCAGACTGGCTTCCTCTTTTTTGAGGAGTTGGTCTTGGTTTTACTTGGGATGGCTCGGTCCATGCATTCTTGAAGGTGTTCATAGAATGCACTTGTAAAGGATTCTGCCGATGGGTCATCATTTTCCATTTGATTGGGAGCTTTGAAACTTCCCACCTCGGTCTTGAGGAGTGTGAAGTTGGCTTTAGAGAAGTTTTTTACCTTGATTTCCTTGATTGGGGGGGGTCATGATGTGGATGTCCAGTGTGATTAGTTTGTGATCTGATCTTACCAATGATGAGTTTACCTCAGGTGTGGAACATAGGTTCCCCATGTTGGTGATGACCAGGTCCAGTATGTTGTCACCTCTTGTGGGAGTGGTGACCAGCTGTTCAAGGGCGTTTGAGTTTATAAACTCAAGGAAGCATTGGGCTAGGGCGTTTGATCTTGAATAGTTTTCCCAGTCAATGTTTGGATAGTTGAAGTCACCCAGTAGCATGGTGTTGGTTAGAATCTTCATACTTTCTAATGTTCTCAGGAATGCTGCATGAGGGTCCTGAGACAAGGTGGGAGATCTGTAGCAAGCTATAAATTGAACAGTCAATTTACCCGCTGTCAATTGCACTTGGATGGTCTCAGATTCCGCGTGCTGTGCTACTAACCTGGAGGTGTGGGTGTTCTTGATGAATATGGACATACCCCTCCTTTTGTGTTCCGGTCCTGGTTTTGGGATCTAAAGGTATGGTAGGAGTTATAGCCTGGTAGTGCTGGGGTGCTCTCTGGAGCCTTGAACCAGGTTTCAGTCACTGCACATACATCGATTTCATCCATACTAAGGAGAGCCTTGAGTGCGTGCATTTTGAGGTTTAGACTTCTGGCATTGAGCAGCATTGCCCTCAGTTTTTGTTTATTATTGTTGTTTATGGAGGTGGGTTTGTCTTTTGAGCCTTGCCTAAAAAAGGCAGTATTGGGGTGGCAAGAGTCTTGGCCAGTATTCGAAAGCCCAGGGGCGACAGGTGCAAGCTGTCTCTGGCGAAGCAGCGTGGCTTGTCAAGCATGTCATCCCAGGCTGACAAGTACTGGATCCCCTTTGAATGACACCAGTAGTTTAACCAATTGTTGAAACTGAGCATTTTTTCTTCGCATGCTGGCATCATTTTGGGTGAGGGCAGGATGCTACTCAGTCAGAGCCATACCAGCCTGGGCTACATGGTCAGAGAGCTCCTCCATGTCTCTTTTCATGTAGTCCAGGGAGGTACGTCTGAGGTCATTTACACCAACATGTACAATGACAGAGTCATATTTGTACTTGTTGTGGAGTGACCTGAGTGCATGTGTTATGTGGCGGATTCTGGCACCCGACAGGCAGCTTACAGTAACCTTCTCCTTGCTCAGTCTAGTGAGTGGGACGTCTGTGTGCCTGATGATAGAATCACAGATTACTAGTGTGTTATTTAGCCTTAGGGACTGTTTTTGCTTGGCA